>NC_047120.1:72620914-72845914 GCF_902500255.1 Thalassophryne amazonica
GTCTCCCCCCTCTCTCTCTCCTCTCTCTCTCTCTCCTCTCCCCCCTCCTCTCTCTCTCTGCTCTCTCTCTCTCTCTCTCTTCTCCCCTCTCTCTCTCTCTCTCTCTCTCTGTCTCCCCCCTCTCTCTCTCTGTCTCTCTCTCTCTCTCTGTCTCCCCCTCTCTCTCTCTCTCTCTCTCTCTCTCTCTGTCTCCCCCTCTCTCTCTCTCTCTCTGTCTCTCTCTCTCTTATCTACACCCACGCACTCTCAGCACCGTTCAATTTGTGCATCAGTCTTCTTCCATGTCAACATCACCTCATTCCTGCCGTTACAGTCTGCCGACGCTGGCGCTTTGTTCCAAAAATGACATGTATTCCACAGTCAGGATGTGAGCACCAAACCTACAACCTGCTGATGCACACAGTCCAAACTAAAAGGCCATGTCTTCCTGAATGTTTCAAACTTCAGCTGGAACCTGGAAACAAAATATATTGTGGATCTAATTGAAAATAAAATCCCTGATTTACGAGCACACGATCCTTCTGCTCACCAAAGTTCACCAACATCCTCTCACAACTTTCAGAGTTAAACATTCTTCTGCATCTCAGTCCCAAAATGTATTCTGAGTGTTTAGCTCAGCCTGGAGTAACGGGTGGTCCAGGGTCCAGGTTCATCTCTCACAAACTGTATGTATAATGTACTTTAGATTATTCTAAAATCTCACCATTTGAGTCTTTAAACCGATCTACCAAGTTTGTGATTAAAGCGTTCGCACTCCAAGCGAGTTTTGATCTCCTCCCAAAACTTATATTCACACGGTGTAAAACGCTCTAAACTAGTTTCACAATCCGACAATCCACAGTTAAACAACTAACTTGAAGGTGAACGCATGTTAGCTTACCAAAGCCTCCCGCCACAAAGCGAATACGGTCTCAAACCAGCCACTGCAAAAGTTACATTTTTTCAACATAAATAAATAAATAAAATGAACAGAGGAGCACCGCACGGACATCAGACACAAGGTAACCGTTTAATCCAGAATAACAAATGGAGCGCGTTTTGAAAAACGTCTTGATCTATCTTTGTCAATCTTCAACAAACATGGTATACATAGTAGTTTTATATATATATATATATATATATATATATATATATATATATATATATATATATATATATATATATATATCAGAATTGCCTTTATTGTCATTGTAATTTGCATTACAACGAGATTTGAGTGCAACTCCAAGAAGGTGCTTTCCATGGTGCGAGTAATTTTTAGCCAAATAAAAGACTGTGAAATTTAACGATAAATTATTCAGAGTATATGTACAATAATATAAACATAAGGTAAAATAAAATAAAATGTGGACCAAGTAAAATGTAAAACGACAATTATATACAACTGTGGAATAATATTGCACGGGAATATTGCGCATGGTTTACAGATATTACAAAAGAAACAAAAGTGCGGATTAGAGTGATTTATTTTTGTTCAGTGCAGTGATCGCTCTGGGTAGAAGCTGTTCCTGAGTCTGTTTGTCCTAGTTTTGATTGACCTATACCGTCGGCCGGAGGGTAGTAGGTCAAACAGGTGGTTGCTGGGGTGGGATGTGTCTTTGATGATGCTGGCAGCTCTGCTAAGGTAGCGAGAGCTGGCAATGTCCTCCAGGCTGGGCAGAGATCAACCAGTGATCCCCTGGGCCATTTTGATCACCCTCTGCAGCACTCTCCTGTCTGCTGCTGAGCACCCCCCGTACCACGCTGTGATGCAGTACGTCAGGATGCTCTCGATGGTGGCTCTGTAGAACAACAACAGCAGCTTCTCCTTCAGATTGTTTCTCCTGAGCACCCTCAGGAAGTGGAGTCGCTGCTGGGCTTTCTTCACCACCACTGTTGTGTTGACGGTCCAGGAGCGGCCTTCAGAGAGCTCCATTCCCAGGAACCTGATGGAGCTGACCCTTTCCACACAGTCCCCTTGGATGTAGAGCGGGGCTGGGTCAGTCCTGTTCTTCCTGAAGTCCAGGATTATTGCTTTTGTTTTTGTGGTGTTCAGCGGCAGGTTGTTAGTTGAACACCACACTGTCAGTCGATTGACCTCGTCTCTGTAATCAGACTCATCCCCCCGGAGATGAGCCCAATCATGGTGGTATCATCCAAAAACTTTATGATGGTGTTTGTGGGATGGGTCAGAGAGCAGTCGTGTGTGTAAAGGGGGCTCAGTACACACCCTTGAGGGGAGCCGGTGCTGAGTGTGATGGCGGAGGAAAGGTGGGGGCCAAGTTTCACGGACTGTGGACGGTTTGTGAGGAAATCCTTTATCCACTGGCAGGTGGGGGTGGAGATGCCCAGATGTATCAGTTTCTGGACCAGGATCTCCGGGATGATGTGGTTGAAGGCTGAGCTGAAGTCTAGGAAGAGCATCCTCACATAGCTCCCCTGGTGCTCCAGGTGGTTCAGCGCGGTGCGGAGAGCTGTGGTGATAGCGTCCTCTGTGGAGCGGTTTGCCCTGTAGGCAAACTGGTGGGGGTCCAGAGTGGGAGGCAGACAGGCTCTGATGGCTGTGATGTGCTGAGAGACCAGTCTTTCAAAGCACTTCATGACCACAGGCATAAGTGCACCAGGCCTGAGTCATTCATGCTCTCCACTGCTGACTTCTTTGGGACTGGAATGATGGTGGAGGATTTGAGGCACAGTGGAATGATGGCCTGTGACAGGGACAGGTTGAAGATGCAGGTGAAAACTCCAGCCAGTTGGAGCAGTCAGCACACGCTTTGAGTACCTTTCCAGGTACACCATCGGGGCCAGCCGCCTTCCTGGGGTTCACTGCCTTCAGCACACGTCTCACTTTGTGTTCCTGAAGTGTTAGCGTGCTAATGCTGGAGGGTTGTTAGTGTGGAGTTGCTGCTGGCCTGTCTGCTTCGAAGCAGGCAAAGAAGCGGTTCAGCTCCTCTGCCAGCGAGGCATCAGACTGGGCATTTCCTGGGTTGCTGCTTCTGTAGTTGGTTATGTGATTTATGATTTATTCCCTGCCAAATCCTACTGGGGTCATTTACAGCGAATGGGATTCAAGATGGCGGCACGCACGGGCGCAGTGGCTTTTAGCTCTCCAATTTGGTGCTTGTTTTTCTTACTTTTTTGCGTATATATGTGGCAGCACAGTGGATTAGTGGTTAGCACTGTTGCCTCACAGCAAGAAGGTCATGTGTTCAATTCCCGCCTGTGTCCTTTCTGTGTGGAGTTTGCATGTTCTCCCTGTGTTTGTGTGGGTTTCCTCTGGGTGCTCTGGTTTCCTCCCACATCCAAAGACATGCGGGTTAGGTGGATTGGAATCTTTAAATTGTCCGTAGGTGTGTGAGTGGGTGTGTCTGTGTTTGTTTGTCTGTTGGTGGCCCTGCGACAAACTGGCGTCCTGTGCTGGGTGTACCCTGCCTCGCGCTCTATGACTGCTGGGATAGGCTCCAGCCCCCCGCGGGCCCTTTATTCGACTAAGCGGTTAAACACACACAAACAAACTCATTTCAAGCTGCATGAAGTTCAAAGCCACACAGATATGTTGAGAGACAGAAAGAAAAAGGAGCGTCTGTTTCAGCGACATTCAAACTAAATCCTTTCTGCCGGGCTGTGTGGAGGTGTGACTGTTATCTGAGTTTTTAAATACAACCACTGTGAAACAATCAGAAGGTAACACTTAACTTTTCTGAATTACTGCATTTCTGCACAGAAATGGTCCGTGTTTTTCCACGGGCAGCCGCACCTGCTCCTAATATTCCATCATCCATCCAACATCAGTGATCCATCAGGCAGGTGTCAGTGTTCAGTGGCTGGAAATCAGGCTGATGACATATTACACAACTGTGGAACTGTCAGTGTTCTTACCCGGATGTTGTCAAAGGACACTTTGTTAGTGACGTCATACAGGAGGAGGAGCGCTGAGGAGACACAAGTCAATAAAGGTCAATTAGAGCAATGCGGACTTACTCACACAAACACACGTTTCATTATTTAAGAACTTCACAGAACTAAAGGTCTCCGTCACAAATAACGGAACAAATTTAACCGTCCTCGTTATAAACCCCCGTTTAATGACACCGAATCTGACACGAGGCCCAATTATCATTCCCACGCATGCTGCAGCTCGTCAACATCCCTTTTATGCCACCTTAAAAAATTCAACATTTCTGTCTTGATAATGCAGGAAGAAACTCCCACAAGGACAAACTGCGCTGAGTGCTGCCAAACCCACACGTGCACTAATGACCTGCAGCTGCTCTACATAGGATCATATCCCCTCCCATACTTTGTGGCCTCAGACTCTTTGTCGCCTCAGACTATTTATCAGTTCTCATACTTTACCACCTCAGACTCTGTATCACTTCTGATACTTTATCACCACAAAGAAGGTGGAGTGCATCATGAAGAGCTGTTGGGGGCGGGGCTTGGGGCAGAGGGCATCATGTGTACATGGGCACCTGCAATTCATTTTCTGAGATGGATCAAACTTCACTTAGAGGGATTAAACAAAGATAATTATGAACAGAAGGCTTTGTCTTTGTCTTTATCTAATTTCTGCAGCCCTTGTTATAACTCCGCCCTCTTTACCCACCCAAATGCCAGCAGCCACTAAATGTTGTGTTTGCGTTCGGTTGGCTTTTTGTTGTTTTTGGTTCTCCATCAAAATTTCAGAAACTCTAGAAGAAAAGCACACGGTCGTCAGGGGCGTAGGCAGAAATCATAAAATGGGTGGGCCCAGAAAAAATCAGACGGGCCCAACCTTTGGAGTTGTAGGTAAGGTGTAGGTATTATAATACACCGTTTGAAAAAGTGTGCCTCGTTTGGACATTGCAAGCAACGTTAACACTTAGCCTACAGCACTGGCAAAGTGAGCACACAGACGCAACACGTCAGACACAAGTACTCTTCATGGATAACGCAAGCTGCAGTGCAGCGCCCCCCCACCCACACACACACACACACACACACACATTCAGTGCAAGTCTGGTAGCCTACTTGGCTCGGCCTAAACCCAAAACGTCAATAGGTATTTAAATAAGGCATTGTTTCAAAAATGAATTTCTAGTTTAATCATGAACACAACTCAGCCAACTGCAAAGACACTGTGTGCACAGTTACACAGATGCAAAGTGTCAGACACAAGCACCCCATGGACAATGCAGCAACGCAACGTTTAGTCACGTAAAGTCCTTTAAAATAAAAATTAAAATATATCCGCAACATGAAAACAGGTTGGCTCAGCGGCCAAATTAAAAACCATCAGAACGGACACCAACATGATTCGTGGCAGTTGCAATATATACTCAACAAAAATATAAACGCAACACTTTTGGTTTTGCTCCCAATTTGTATGAGATGAACTCAAAGATCTAAAACTTTTTCCACATAAACAATATCACCATTTCCCTCAAATATTGTTCACAAACCAGTCTAAATCTGTGATAGTGAGCACTTCTCCTTTGCTGAGATAATCCATCCCACCTCACAGGTGTGCCATATCAAGATGCTGATTAGACACCATGATTAGTGCACAGGTGTGCCTTAGACTGCCCACAATAAAAGGCCACTCTGAAAGGTGCAGTTTTGTTTTATTGGGGGGGGATACCAGTCAGTATCTGGTGTGACCACCATTTGCCTCATGCAGTGCAACACATCTCCTTCGCATCATCCGTGAAGAGAACACCTCTCCAACGTGCCAAATGCCAGCGAATGTGAGCATTTGCCCACTCAAGTCGGTTACGACGACGAACTGGAGTCAGGTCAAGACCCCGATGAGGACGACGAGCATGGAGATGAGCTTCCCTGAGACGGTTTCTGACAGTTTGTGCAGAAATTCTTTGGTTATGCAAACCGATTGTTTCAGCAGCTGTCCGAGTGGCTGGTCTCAGACGATCTTGGAGGTGAACATGCTGGATGTGGAGGTCCTGGGCTGGTGTGGTTACACGTGGTCTGCGGTTGTGAGGCTGGTTGGATGTACTGCCAAATTCTCTGAAACGCCTTTGGAGACGGCTTATGGTAGAGAAATGAACATTCAATACATGAGCAACAGCTCTGGTTGACATTCCTGCTGTCAGCATGCCAATTGCACGCTCCCTCAAATCTTGCGACATCTGTGGCATTGTGCTGTGTGATAAAACTGCACCTTTCAGAGTGGCCTTTTATTGTGGGCAGTCTAAGGCACACCTGTGCACTAATCATGGTGTCTAATCAGCATCTTGATATGGCACACCTGTGAGGTGGGATGGATTATCTCAGCAAAGGAGAAGTGCTCACTATCACAGATTTAGACTGGTTTGTGAACAATATTTGAGGGAAATGGTGATATTGTGTATGTGGAAAAAGTTTTAGATCTTTGAGTTCATCTCATACAAAATGGGAGCAAAACCAAAAGTGTTGCGTTTATATTTTTGTTGAGTTAGGCCTATTCAATCAATCAATCAATCAATCAATCAATTTTTTTTTTATATAGCGCCAAATCACAACAAACAGTTGCCCCAAGGCGCTTTATATTGTAAGGCAAGGCCATACAATAATGATGTAAAACCCCAACGGTCAAAACGACCCCCTGTGAGCAAGCACTTGGCTACAGTGGGAAGGAAAAACTCCCTTTTAACAGGAAGAAACCTCCAGCAGAATCAGGCTCAGGGAGGGGCAGTCTTCTGCTGGGACTGGTTGGGGCTGAGGGAGAGAACCAGGAAAAAGACATGCTGTGGAGGGGAGCAGAGATCGATCACTAATGATTAAATGCAGAGTGGTGCATACAGAGCAAAAAGAGAAAGAAACAGTGCATCATGGGAACCCCCCAGCAGTCTACGTCTATAGCAGCATAACTAAGGGATGGTTCAGGGTCACCTGATCCAGCCCTAACTATAAGCTTTAGCAAAAAGGAAAGTTTTAAGCCTAATCTTAAAAGTAGAGAGGGTGTCTGTCTCCCTGATCTGAATTGGGAGCTGGTTCCACAGGAGAGGAGCCTGAAAGCTGAAGGCTCTGCCTCCCATTCTACTCTTACAAACCCTAGGAACTACAAGTAAGCCTGCAGTCTGAGAGCGAAGCGCTCTATTGGGGTGATATGGTACTATGAGGTCCCTAAGATAAGATGGGACCTGATTATTCAAAACCTTATAAGTAAGAAGAAGAATTTTAAATTCTATTCTAGAATTAACAGGAAGCCAATGAAGAGAGGCCAATATGGGTGAGATATGCTCTCTCCTTCTAGTCCCCGTCAGCACTCTAGCTGCAGCATTTTGAATTAACTGAAGGCTTTTTAGGGAACTTTTAGGACAACCTGATAATAATGAATTACAATAGTCCAGCCTAGAGGAAATAAATGCATGAATTAGTTTTTCAGCATCACTCTGAGACAAGACCTTTCTGATTTTAGAGATATTGCGTAAATGCAAAAAAGCAGTCCTACATATTTGTTTAATATGCGCTTTGAATGACATATCCTGATCAAAAATGACTCCAAGATTTCTCACAGTATTACTAGAGGTCAGGGTAATGCCATCCAGAGTAAGGATCTGGTTAGACACCATGTTTCTAAGATTTGTGGGGCCAAGAACAATAACTTCAGTTTTATCTGAGTTTAAAAGCAGGAAATTAGAGGTCATCCATGTCTTTATGTCTGTAAGACAATCCTGCAGTTTAGCTAATTGGTGTGTGTCCTCTGGCTTCATGGATAGATAAAGCTGGGTATCATCTGCGTAACAATGAAAATTTAAGCAATACCGTCTAATAATACTGCCTAAGGGAAGCATATATAAAGTGAATAAAATTGGTCCTAGCACAGAACCTTGTGGAACTCCATAATTAACTTTAGTCTGTGAAGAAGATTCCCCATTTACATGAACAAATTGTAATCTATTAGACAAATATGATTCAAACCACCGCAGCGCAGTGCCTTTAATACCTATGGCATGCTCTAATCTCTGTAATAAAATTTTATGGTCAACAGTATCAAAAGCAGCACTGAGGTCTAACAGAACAAGCACAGAGATGAGTCCACTGTCCGAGGCCATAAGAAGATCATTTGTAACCTTCACTAATGCTGTTTCTGTACTATGATGAATTCTAAAACCTGACTGAAACTCTTCAAATAGACCATTCCTCTGCAGATGATCAGTTAGCTGTTTTACAACTACCCTTTCAAGAATTTTTGAGAGAAAAGGAAGCTTGGAGATTGGCCTATAATTAGCTAAGATAGCTGGGTCAAGTGATGGCTTTTTAAGTAATGGTTTAATTACTGCCACCTTAAAAGCCTGTGGTACATAGCCAACTAACAAAGATAGATTGATCATATTTAAGATCGAAGCATTAAATAATGGTAGGGCTTCCTTGAGCAGCCTGGTAGGAATGGGGTCTAATAAACATGTTGATGGTTTGGATGAAGTAACTAATGAAAATAACTCAGACAGAACAATCGGAGAGAAAGAGTCTAACCAAATACCGGCATCACTGAAAGCAGCCAAAGATAACGATACGTCTTTGGGATGGTTATGAGTAATTTTTTCTCTAATAGTTAAAATTTTGTTAGCAAAGAAAGTCATGAACTCATTACTAGTTAAAGATAATGGAATACTCAGCTCAATAGAGCTCTGACTCTTTGTCAGCCTGGCTACAGTGCTGAAAAGAAACCTGGGGTTGTTCTTATTTTCTTCAATTAGTGATGAGTAGAAAGATGTCCTAGCTTTACGGAGGGCTTTTTTATAGAGCAACAGACTCTTTTTCCAGGCTAAGTGAAGATCTTCTAAATTAGTGAGACGCCATTTCCTCTCCAACTTACGGGTTATCTGCTTTAAGCTACGAGTTTGAGAGTTATACCATGGAGTCAGACACTTCTGATTTAAAGCTCTCTTTTTCAGAGGAGCTACAGCATCCAAAGTTGTCTTCAATGAGGATGTAAAACTATTGACGAGATACTCCATCTCCCTTACAGAGTTTAGGTAGCTACTCTGCACTGTGTTGTTATATGGCATTAGAGAACATAAAGAAGGAATCATATCCTTAAACCTAGTTACAGCGCTTTCTGAAAGACTTCTAGTGTAATGAAACTTATTCCCTACTGCTGGGTAGTCCATCAGAGTAAATGTAAATGTTATTAAAAAATGATCAGACAGAAGGGAGTTTTCAGGGAATACTGTTAAGTCTTCTATTTCCATACCATAAGTCAGAACAAGATCTAAGATATGATTAAAGTGGTGGGTGGACTCATTTACTTTTTGAGCAAAGCCGATAGAGTCTAATAATAGATTAAATGCAGTGTTGAGGCTGTCATTCTCAGCATCTGTGTGGATGTTAAAATCGCCCACTATAATTATCTTATCTGAGCTAAGCACTAAGTCAGACAAAAGGTCTGAAAATTCACAGAGAAACTCACAGTAACGACCAGGTGGACGATAGATAATAACAAATAAAACTGGTTTTTGGGACTTCCAATTTGGATGGACAAGACTAAGAGACAAGCTTTCAAATGAATTAAAGCTCTGTCTGGGTTTTTGATTAATTAATAAGCTGGAATGGAAGATTGCTGCTAATCCACCGCCCCGGCCCGTGCTACGAGCATTCTGACAGTTAGTGTGACTCGGGGGTGTTGACTCATTTAAACTAACATATTCATCCTGCTGTAACCAGGTTTCTGTTAGGCAGAATAAATCAATATGTTGATCAATTATTATATCATTTACCAACAGGGACTTAGAAGAGAGAGACCTAATGTTTAATAGACCACATTTAACTGTTTTAGTCTGTGGTGCAGTAGAAGGTGCTATATTATTTTTTCTTTTTGAATTTTTATGCTTAAATAGATTTTTGCTGGTTATTGGTAGTCTGGGAGCAGGCACCGTCTCTACGGGGATGGGGCAACGAGGGGATGGCAGGGGGAGAGAAGCTGCAGAGAGGTGTGTAAGACTACAACTCTGCTTCCTGGTCCCAACCCTGGATAGTCACGGTTTGGAGGATTTAAGAAAATTAGCCAGATTTCTAGAAATGAGAGCTGCTCCATCCAAAGTGGGATGGATGCCGTCTCTCCTAACAAGACCAGGTTTTCCCCAGAAGCTTTGCCAATTATCTATGAAGCCCACCTCATTTTTTGGACACCACTCAGACAGCCAGCAATTCAAGGAGAACATGCGGCTAAACATGTCACTCCCGGTCTGATTGGGGAGGGGCCCAGAGAAAACTACTATTTAGAAGAAAAAAGTAATTAATGATCTCACACTTACATTTGATAATTCTTATCTTATCACGTCATCACAGTCCAACGATTCGGTCAGTTTTCTTTCAAGGGAAAGCACGGAGAGTGCATTCAGTCTGTGAGTCAACATGGATGTTCTGGTGGATGTTTTTATCCATTTAACTGTAGAAAACAGCCGGTCGACGGTGCATGTTGTTATTGGCATTGTGATGGAGGCCCGCAGAAGACTATTTATTGGAGGAAAAATGTGCTCCCTCGTTTATCGCGGGAGTTACGTTAAAAAATAACCCGCAATAAATGAAATCCGCAAAGTAGTCAGTGCTATTTTTTGCAATTATTATAGATGTTTTAAGGCTGTAAAACCCCTCACTACACACTTTAAACACTTTTCTCAAACAGGCATGAACATTTTCTCACTTTTCTCTCTTGTGTAAACACTCTCTTTTTTCTTCTGGGCGAGAAGATTATAAACAGACATACGCAGAACACAATGTGGGTGCTCTCCCTTCACTCACTGCCTCTGGAGGTACGGATGCGGGACCCGCAAAGAATCCAAGTCCTCTCTCGGTGGTCACGGAGCTCTGTGGCTGTGATCAACATCCGGATCAAAACAACGAGTGTATCTCTGGACCTGTTGCCAGAT
The DNA here is from genome assembly GCF_902500255.1 of Thalassophryne amazonica. Classification (NCBI taxonomy): domain Eukaryota; kingdom Metazoa; phylum Chordata; class Actinopteri; order Batrachoidiformes; family Batrachoididae; genus Thalassophryne; species Thalassophryne amazonica. The sequence continues at coordinate 72,631,744 of NC_047120.1, forward strand.
TTGGCAGAATTCCGCACAGCAGACAGGAGGAGGTGGCCCGCTGCTGCATTTACTGAGCCCGCAGAAAGCGCATCGGAGGCAGTGAGAGCAATCGCGGTGATGCCGACCGGTGCTGCGACCGGCCCGCCTGATAAGGACGCAGAATACAATGCGCGTTTAAAAAAAAAAAGCATGCAAAATTGCACTAAAAAAATCTGCGAAACTGCGAGGCCGCAAAAGGTGAACCGCGTTATAGCGAGGGACCACTGTACTCTGAAAATGAATTAATAAAAATCACAGAAGATGAACCAGATTTTTTGGACAAAATGTATTAATTGTCGCTCAGTGCTAATGCAATACCATATCATAGGAATACAATGAGGCAACAACAAGTGACTGTCGAGTGTCAACTCAGCCTTCTCATTGGATGGGGCGGGCCTGGCTGACAAGTGGGGGCCCAGGCCCATCCAGGCCCACCCTTGGCTACGCGTAAGACGGTCGTCCAAAACTGATCTTCATAGAATTGTAAATAATTGTCAATAAAGTTAGATGTTTTTGACCATAATTATTTTTGTGGCTCTAATGGGGCAGCGCAGTCTTGTATGAACCCCTGTGATATTGTGGGATTGTGATATTGTGTTTGTGCAGGCCATCCACATCCGGGTGCAGCCTGCACAAACACAGCGTACGGTTTTGTTTTCGGCTGCAATCACCGAAGCAGTTGGGAAAAAAGTGCAGTTTTGGCTCAGTTCCCAGTGGAGACGGGAAGAAGAGGCAAATGTAAGAGGTCATGTTGTAAGTGTTGGCCTACACAGCTAACCAGAGTCGCTGTGTTCTCTCACCTGCAAAAGCACCTCGACATGTTTGAGCTCAGGGTCATAAATAAACCGTGACACATGTCCACTTTCCACCGCATCCTCGCTTTTTCTTTGCATTTTCACTTTGTATGCTGTGTCTGATGGGGACAAACAAGTGACTGGGTGACAATGGGGCTGTCCCCGGAAGGTTGTTTTTTTTTGCGTCACGCGCTCTTTCATTTAACCCCTTTATTGCTCAAAGGAGACGATGGCGCCCAACTGATCTATAGCGTTCACGAACAACAACAACAAACAAAATTATACTGTAAAAGGTTCAGTGACCCATTTTCTGTTATGTCAAACGTGAGAAACTTCTGTTCACCATAATCACAGAAACAGATGAACTTATTCTAAGAAATGAAATACACAAAAAAGTTATGCTTTTGTTCTCGGCCCTAAAACCACAGACTGTATATGGGTGATTCTTTAACTACGGGCACTATTGGCCTTGTAAATGTAATTTCCACCACACCATTGCCTTACAATATAAAGCGCCTTGGGGCAACTGTTTGTTGTGATTTGGCGCTATATACATGTGCTCTGATGTCACTGTTTGTCTCCATAGAAACTACCCAAACAATCTTTCATACAAACTGTTTAAAGGGACATTACAGTGTTGTGGTGGAAATTATGGCAATAGTGTGGGACAACTACATTTTGTTTAAAAAAATCACAACAGTTGTATGACATTGAATACCCCAATTATGTTTTATTTTACTGATATTTTATTCAGAGATATTTTAAAACATTAGAAAAAACGTTTCTTTACCATTCATTTTTATCATTGAATATCAAAAGTCTGGGTGTGGGACAAGCACAAAACGGCAATATTTGCATATAATGATGCTGAAAAAAGGTGAAAAAGTCATCATATACTACTAGAACAAATTTCTTAACACACTTTCATTGTAAAGATAACTATAAAAGTGTGAAATTTCCCATTTTTTCTGTTTTTCATACAATATGATCAAAGGACATAATAAGTGCCCGTAGTCTAAGAATCACCCATATAAAGTGGACAAACCTGTAAATCTGTAAAAGCAGTGGAGTAAAAGCAAAGACCGTGTGACCTGGGTGGGATGAATGAAGCTCAAGCACGCCCAGTGTTGTTAGCACAATTAACGGGACAGGAAGTTGACATTGCTAATAAAATGCTCTGAAAGGACAAACAGTCATTTACTCAGCCAGCAGAGGCCTCTAACACTGTCTGCATTGGACACAGACCACGAGCCCTCACTCAAAGTAACCACAGTTTAAATTAGCTTGAACTGATCCCCACCCAGTTGTCATGAATGTGGAAACTCGCTATAGGAAAGAAAAAACAACAACGGGCTGTAAACATGTTTATGTCTGTGAAGTTGGACAGTTTTTAGGGATCAATGGGGGTTGACTTGCCTCTGAAGCCAGCATCAAGTGGCCATTGAAGAAACTGCAGGTTTTGGCACTTCAGCGTTGGCTTCATTTTTCAGCACTGGAGGATGGTTCCCCGATACAGCTACAGTACCCCAAAAAAGTGGAGTCCAACAAAAATTCCACAGCAACATTTTCATAGTGTGCGAGTCTGATGTCCATGCTAATGAGAAATACTAAAGAAGTGCTTGTGAAAAGCAGATTTTCACTCATACGTCAGGTCCTCATGGAGCTCTACTCCTCAGAATGTTTTAATGATCAAAACCCACAGACTGGAAAAAAAAAAAAAAAAAAAACTAGTTCAGCATTCAGCACCATCCTCCCCCACGGCCTCATGAGGAACCTGCTGAACCTCAGTCTACCTCATTCCTCATGTCTTTGGATTAAGGACTTTCTGTCAGATGGTTCACAAACAGTCTGGATTGGCCCCCACATATCCACAGCTCTCACACTCAGCACAGGGTCCCCTCAAGGCTGCGTGCTGAGCTCACTGCTCTTCACCCTCTACACCTCTGACTGCACCCCGTCCACACCAGCAACACCTTCATTAAGTATGCAGATGACACCACAGTGGTCGGCTGTATCACTGGAGGAGATGAGTCCGCTTACCGGGAGAAGGTGGACCAGCTGACGGTGTAGTATAGAGCAAATAACTTGCTCCTGAACACATCCAAAACCAAGGAGCTAAACAGACATTCAGCCCGTTATCACTGGGGGGACCTGTGTGGAAAGGATCAAGGACTTCTGTTTCCTGAGAGTCCACACAGTGGAGAAATTGACCTGGGACAGGAGCTCCACACACTTGGTAAAGAAGGCACAGCAAAGACTCCACCTCCTGAGAATCCCCAGAAAAAATAACATCAACCAGAGATGTCAGGTGTCTTTTTACCACTCTACCATGGAGAGCATCCTCACATACTGCATCTGGATGTGATTTACCAGCTGCACGGGGCCAAACAGGAAAGAGCTCCAGAGAAGATCACTGGGTGGCCTCTACCCACACTGGGGGACCTTCATGGCTCTGACTGTCTCAGGAGAGCCAACACCAAATATCCACAGTTTTGTACATTCCTTTAAATTCTGCATGTGGTTTACTTGGGTTTATATTTGCACCTGACCTTTCATTGTGCTTTGTTACAATGACAAAGAATCACTGAGTTTTGACACACAGATCAGGAACCTGCAGGTTAATAACAGCCGGGTTTGGACCGTTTGGGCGGTTCAGGTTTCTTTCTCTACAAATTGAACTCTAAAAGTACTTTCTGTCTCTGTCTGCATCCAATTTGTGCCAATCTCTTTTGGATTGGAGGGCAAATTACCACGAGGACGTCACAGACGGACGGAGACTAATACAAAGCAAAGCAAAAAAACAAAAAAAAACAAAACAGTTCATTTCCTGTTGCTTAGCTTCTTATTTATTATCGGCACAAAGGACACAGAGGAAACCACAACCTCCTCTAATCCAATTAGAACTGGACCGAGAACACGCAGAACCAAAGAGGAGACACAAGCTCACGGAGACTAAACCATGAAGACACAACAAGTCAAAGTCAGACATATTAATCACTTTAGCCCCTTCATTTAAATCTGGCGTATTTATCTGCATAATGTTGGTTAATGCATGTTGTCATAGTAACAAGAACTTCTCAGAGAGGAGATACGGCATGAGGACACTGGAGGACAACTGGTTAATTGGTGCTGTGGTAATCTTTGGCCCCGTGATCATCCCACCCTCACTGGCATTGCATTAGACATAAAAACACACACAAACTGCTCCTGTCCCACCTTTTTTTGGAATATGTTGCAGGCCAGAAATGCAGGACTGGACATGTGTCCACAGACTGTGTCTGTCCTGGACAAAGTCTGCAAGACATCACCCACAGGTTTTCTATAGAGACCTGGAACAGCGCGTATGTTGCCATGTTGGCAGCAGTGGCAGCTTAGTCACCATCAAAGTCCTGAGTGATCAACTGTACGTGGGGAGCGTATGGTGGCCTCGAGGCTTTCTGCACAGTCCACTGCTTTATAGGAGCAAATGTTTTTGGATTGGGCTAGGCTAGTTAGCCTGGAGACAGTTCATTCAACATCTAAATAAGTGAACAGTTATGTAAATGAAGCTAATATAGTTATATAATCCACTCTTCTTATACGGTTATTTGACCTGCTGTCTTTCTAGATTCCTAAAAATGTTTCTAATGTTCTCGTCTATCTGCCCTATAGCTTGAAGATGGTCTTTTCTGGTGCCACTCCTTCAATGCATTTTGCTGACATCATCACAAAGGTCCGTAGACATTGTTTGGTCTTGGCAGACGTACCCAGAGTCCACTCACCTCAAAGCCTGCGGCGGGTTCATGGTGTTCCAGGGTAATTAAAGTTGAACTCTCACTTACCCGACGGTACGTAGGGTAGCTTTTGTTTCGTTTTGGAAAAATCAAAGATATGCAGGTGGAAAAGGTCAGGGGTGGTGAACAAGTGGTTAGTCCGCTTGGTGTCAGTGAGAAAGGTTGCCAGTTCAAACCCCACCTCTGCCACATTTATCCATGTAATGTGGAGTTGTGTCAGGAAGGGCATCCAGTGTAAAACTTGTGTCAATTCAACATGCAGATCCACCTCAGATTTGCTGTAGCAACCCCGAGCGGAAACAAGGGAGCAGCCGAAGGGACTTGTTTCCTTTTTTTGGCAGATAAGCAGGTGGAAACCTTCACATGCTCCACCGAGCTTCTCAATGCACCACAGATGCTGCAGAACAAAGTCTGAAGAATTTGTTCATTAGTGACCTTAAAATGCAGGAGGATGCAGTGTTTGCATTTGTGGATGAAGAAAGAGTTTGATAGTAAAAGCTGCAGGTTGCCTCTGCACTGGAGCCAAAACATCAACATGCTGCTTCCAAGTACCATTTTCTTCTCCTCCTTCCTTTGCAAATCATACATCCACTGTTCCATTGCTCTTTTCCTCCTCCCACGTCTGGATCATTTTCTGTCCATTCTCTTCACTTAAACTGCATGTTGCGCTACAACAACACCCCCAACACACCGCTGGGAGGACTCAGCCCAGGTTAAGGACTCGGCCCGGGGTACGGACTTGACCTGGGTTAGGGGTAGGGTTAGCTCTGGCTCAGTTCACACCTGGGTCCAAGCTCGTATTGGGCCAACTTCTCCTGTATCTGACCGGATATATGCTGGATAAACCCTCTGTGATGTCATCCGCAGGTATTCTGAAGAGCTGGTTTAAGTTGGACAGCTCCAAAGTTCACCATCTTGGCAGTGCCCAACTCCACCCAACACCCTGCTGACCTAGAAATGCATAATGAGGTGGACCATGGGCAAGACCAGGGCGAGCTGAAAGAAGCCCAAACACACACCCCATCTCATAGTTACTAAATATGCTAAGGCTAGCAGGCTAACCTGGGTTTGGGGGGGATGATAATTAGTAAATACCCAATTAGTGGCTTTGGTCAGTTACCACGGCACCGTCAGTTGAGCTCATGTCACCCAGCTATTTATCAATATCCATTAATTAGTGTGAATGGTGCCATTGTAAAAATTAAATAATGTGAAAATTTCACTCAATGGCAATATTGGAACACTGGATTCTTAGATGGTTCATTAGTGAACAACAGGAGATATCACCAACATACAGCTGGTATGAACAGAGGAACTACTGCAGAGACCAAAACACTTTTTTGAACCAGACTGTAAACACATTCGTTTCAACTGTAAAGTTGGTGATTTTAACATGAGGTTCTATGGGATTGGAGCCAACATCAAGGGCCATTCAAGGAACTGCAAAGAAGTCAATGTGGCGTATTTAAAGGGCCTAATATGTACCGTGTCACATCGAGTCGCAGGCTGAGAGTGACGAAAAACAGAGAATGGAAAAAAAAAACAAAAAAAAAACAATTCTGTAAATATGACAGAATCGCAGTGAAACCCAAAGCAGAAAAATAGAGGTTCAAGAAAATCAATGAAGGAGAAATTTGTAACTGCTGACGGGGACAAGAAACCAATTACTGGAATTAATTAACTCATTAACCCGTTTTGCCCCACTGGCAACAACTGGAGCAGCGCGGCTTTAGCTGCAGCAGCCCCCCCTCCACACACACACAGCCTCAATTCGGATGACACACTGTTTCAAAGTTTAGTGTATATAAACAGTCAAATGTATATGTGCGGTTGTTTTAATTCTGATGTGTGTCACTATTAAGTTCATTAGTAATAATTGTGGATTAATTGCTGTATTTTTGTCTGAGGTAATTGGGTGTGAAATGAATTGCCCTTTTAGGGATCAATAAAATTGTCTGAATCTGAATTCTTGCCGAAGTGTGCCACTGTCGTTTTCTACTCACAATAAAAATAAAAAAAAATCTAAGGTACTAATGCAACTTTTTCCACTTAGGAAAAAAATAAAAATAAATAAATAAATAAAAATCTGGGCATAAACAGGTTCCTTCACTCTCGTCCTCACTCTCTGCTCCAACTTAGGTTCCCATCCCTGATTTTAAATGGGACTTTATTAGACCCCTGACAAAAAGAAACCACAATCAGTCAACTGAAAAGTGAAAATAACTTGTTTTCTAAAACTCAAAAAATAAGGTAATGGGTTGAAAATGTGATCTTCATTTTCTGAACAGGTCCATGAAGCAGCATCAATGACATGACTAACTCGGTCAAGATGTTAAGCTCGACACCAACTGTTTGCAGAACATCTCAAAATGTTACACTGAATGGGTTCTGAATTGATTCTGTATCTTGTTTGACGTTAAGGGAATGTTTCCATTTTATTGGTGGACCCAACTCTTCCTCAATACTGTGAGACAGGATCATTTTCCAGAATCCACTTTATGATCAGTGACTATGATGCCAACAAAGAGATTGTTGAGCTTTGTTTGACCTGGAACCATGAATGTCGTCCCTGTGCTGATGGTGCTGATGGTTCACAGGCCAACAGGAGAGTTGTGGAACCTGCAAGTAGCACTTTCATGCCTGAACACAACACTAACTACCAACCACAGCAGAAAGGTAGAAGTTATACATATTAGACCATTGTCAGTATTTAACTCTGAATTTGACCGAGACCAACTCCTCCCATAAACCAATAAAAAGCCAATGCCATGGATTACTTTCGGATCCGACACGAGCAATGGATGTGGTCGGCGTTGTACTGCTGCTGTGGTACTTTTATGATTGCATGTCTAACATAGCACCAGTATCTGGAACCTTCAAACGGGACCCTGGTGGTACTTGCACTGTACCAGCTGAGGTAGGAGCCACAGTATGCAGTTATGTTACTACTTCAACCAAAGCAAAACTACAGTTCCTCTATCTCACAGCCAGGGCTCAGTGGGTGAGAGGCGGGGCACATCCTGGACGGGTCATAGGGTTAAAACTCTCACATCAACACCTACAGGCAATTTAGAGAATCCAATTATCCCTGGAGAGTTGACACCTTCCACCATGATTTCTTTTTTGATCAGTGACATTTATGCCGTCTAATCTTTCACATCTTCTTCTCTCTACCTTATTCTCCCACTTGGGTTGCATCAGGCGTCTGACTTTCTCCTCTCCATCGTTTATATTCCTTGCTTTCCTCTCTACAGCCTCTTTTTGCACACCCCGTGGTTTCACCCTGTGCTCTGGAAATAACAAACTGTCACCTCCAACTGGGACAAAGAAAAAAGGTTTGCAGCTGGTTTGTGGACCAGATGGACTTGGCAGATTGGTCTGGACTCACTGCATCCTCCATTTCATTTAGCAGTCTTGTCTAGATTTTGTTGTTCTGTCATAAGGGCTTCACCACCTGTGTCATTTTGGTCATCTCACAAAGACGGTTGGAGGGAATACACAGTTCTGTTGGTCATTACAGGTGCTGCACGAGACTCCAACATCAACGGGGAGATGCAGAACTGCTGCCATGAATAAAGATTGTTTCCATTCTTAAATCAATCATCTACACTCCCAAAGCCACCACTTGAGAGCTTCAGGACACTGAACGTGACCTCAGCCCACCCTGACTAAGAATCCAGGTGCATCCTGGCCAGTTCATCAAGATCATCATTCACACATATGAGCAATTTAGTCGGGAGTTCAGCCAGATTGGATGATTTTAGACTAAAGTAGAGAGATCACAACTGTCTTACCTCTAATCCATAGTACAAACGACTCCGTAATCATGCAATGACTCCATGGTACATCCAGAATGGTTTCACAACGCTTCACTTATTCCACATTTTATGCTGCAGCCTTATTCCAGAATGTAGTTAATTTTTCTCCTCAAAATTCTACTCACTACACCCCATAATGGTAACATGAAAAAAGTTATTTTTAGAAATTTTAGAAAATTTATTCAAAAATAAAAACCAAGGACTCACTTTTCCATAAGTATTCGCAGCCTTTGTTCAATACTTTGTTGATGCTCCTTTGGCAGCAGTTCCAGCCTCAAGTCTTCTTGAATATGATGCCACCAGCTTGGTGCACCTATCTTTGGGCAGTTTGGTCCATTCCTCTTTGCAGCACCTCTCAAGCTCCTTCAGGATGGATAGGGAGCGTCGGTGCACAGACATTTTCAGATCTCTCCAGAGATGTTCAGTCGGATTCACATCTGGGCTATGGCTGGGCCACTCAAGGACATTCACAGAGTTGTCCTGAAGCCACTCTACATACAGGCCCGATTGGTGGATTGCTGCAGAGATGGTTGTTCTTCTGGAAGGTTCTCCTCTCTCCACAGAGGAATGCTGGAGCTCTGACAGAGTGACCATCAGGTTCTTGGTCACCTCACTGACTAAGGTCCTTCTCTCCCGATTGCTCAGTTTAGACGGGCGGCCAGCTCGAGGAAGAGTCCTGGTAGATCTGAACTTTTTCCATTTACAGATGGAGGCCACTCTGCTCATTGAGACCTTCAAAGCAGCAGAAATGTTTCTGTGCCCTTCCCCAGATTTGAGCCTCCAGACAATCCTGTCTCAGAGGTCTACAGACAATTCCTTTGACTTCATACTTGGTTTGTGTTCTGTCAACTGTGGGACCTTATATGTAGACAGATGTGTCTTTCCAAATCATGTCCAATCAACTGAATTTACCCCAGGTGGACTCCAGTTAAGCTGTAGAAACATCTCAAGGATGATCAGTGGAAACAGGAGGCTCAATTTTGAGCTTTGTGGCAAAGACTATGAATACTTATATACATGTGAGTTATCAGCTTTGTATTTTTAATAAATTTGCAAAAATCTAAAAAACAAAAAAACTGTTTTCACATTGTCATTATGGGGTGTTGTGTGTAGAATTTTGATGAAAATAAATTAATTTCATTTATTTTGGAATAAGGCTATAACATAACAAAGAGAAGCACTGTAAATATTTTCCAGATGTTCTGTATAAGAAAGTGTTGCCACCAGCAAGAAGATCTGAAGTGAAGACAGATGAACTGATAATCTTAAATGCAAGTCAAACACGGACTGTGTGACTCTCACGAGAGTAACTGAGCCTTAATGTGATTCTAGCTGCATCCAACACATAAATCCTGTTTTTAAAACCAAAACAAGTCAAAGAGTAGAAATTTGGTTTTGCTCCAGAAATTCTGCTGCTGCATTCATTGATTACTTGAAGTTAGCAGTGAAATACTATTACTGCACCCGCTATAAAAAACAAAACAATAAACTCACAGTAGATTATGAATCATCTGATGCACAGCAGTTTATTTGAGTTGCTGCAGGGACCTTAGAGGGTGGTTCTAGAAGTTGCTGCTGCTCTGACCAATATTTCCAGGTCAGTCACTTGACATTTTCATTCAGACTCATGCAGTCTTTTCAATTTAGCACCTTGGGTGTTTCAGTCTTTCCTTAACACCTGATTGGTCGGTGGCCGTAGAAAACGTCTGTAAGAACTGTGGTTGTCTTCATGCCACCAATGGATATCTTTAATTGTTTGGATCATGTGGTGGGTTGTTCTCCCATCCTACAAACCAGCAGAATGATATAAAACAACTGACACTTACAGTAACCTTTAAAAACAGTAAAATGGATCATTTATGGTTAGAGTGACTGTTTTTTCTAGAAGATTTATTTTTTCCATTTTCTACTTCCTGAGAACAAATTCATAGAAATTTTTTTTAAATAAGAAATCTGCTCCACCTTCTCCCTGTTTGTTTCACAGTGGTCCGCTTACTGGCTCACGTACTGATTTCTGGACTCGGCCATCAGACGTGTATCTTTATGTGGTCAAAGTGTTAAATGTGCAGAGAGGAGATCCACTTATCTCCTCGGTGACGTTCAGTTCTCTGGGTCCTCAGACTTTTACATCAGGAGACAACTGGGAAGAGCTTATGGAGTCATGACAGCGGTGTTTGGTGACAGAATACCTCTGGAGGAGAATGAAGGTGCAAGACTTTTGGCTCCTGGTGCTTCTCGTCTGACTGCATGGTTGTGGGACTTGGCGACCCAGTTAACTCAGGCAATGACTTGATGCCTTTAGTGGCAGGTTTTGTCCTTGGGCCACTCTGGAATCACTTTGTGTCAAACAAGCCTTTATTTGAGGAGCCTCAGATGAGGACCATCACATTCACTGTGAGAGAAAGTCAGCTGCAGCATTGTGGCCACGCGGCGTGTTTCTCTGTGCTTGATACAGCATGGAGGTGACTACGTGCTGAGGAACAAAGTAGCTGAAGAAGGCCAAGGAGACACCCACATCTCATCTGATTGACACAGATACAGTAGGTGGCCAATTTTGAAAGGTAGAGATGGACTGGTTGTCTGTCTGAGTGGTTGCCATCCAAGACCCAAGGCAGTTCAGTAGTGTGGTGCATGTAGTGAGACATGGCACCAGCATTTGCTGCCAGATGTGACCAAGCCTCCTTACGGCATTCTCAACATTAAAATTCAAATCAATTTTTTTTAAGAACTGAAAATGGTCCTACTGTTCGGGTTCTGACCAGATCAGCGTGGCTTTCTGTCACCTTTGCCAAACTATAAACTCATTTTAGAATCGGTGAATTTGTTTTTGCTTACCATCACAGAGACTCGTACCACACCCCAAAACTAGTACCTGATTAGAAGAGAAAGTGTGGGAAAGTCCACCAGTCCATATCTTTGAAGTTCCTACTTCAGCAGTTGAACGTTTCAGTGGTCCACAGACGGACTACTGGAGTCCAGCCTTGAAGCGCACTGAATGGCAGCGACTGCTCAGTCAGGCCTCCATTAGAATGTAGTGATGAGACGTACCGACTGGAGCCGCACATCAGCACAGAGCCGCCCTGGGTCCTGACAGGCTGCGACCCAGGCAGACCTCCTGTCTGCCCCAACCTCCTCAACAGATAATATCCTGGATTCTTCCAGCCTGGTGTAAATATCAAGAGACACTGAGACTGCTGTTTGGACTCGTAGTTGGAAGCCAGGTAGTTTGCAGTATCTAGTCCTCGAGATGACACAATGCAAACAAATGATTTCTAATATTCTAGTTTAACACACTGGAGCTATAACGTTTTAATAAAATGGAACAAAAACGTCTGACATTTGGATCATTACAGTTCAAAGTCTGAGTTTGAAAACTGTCCATTAATTCTGAGGACTCGGCAGCTTTGATGACGGCTGTGTTTGGGTTACATCCCGTCCTCGGTGCTGCCTGTCAGCCTGAAGCTGCGTCTGAAAGTTTGTAACAGATGAACAACTCGGAAAGCACTTCAAGACTCCCAGGATGCCTTGTTAAAGATCAGCAAGCGTAAACTCTTCCACGGACGGGTCAGAATAACAAAGAGCCTCCAGCCAGAGTTACACACTGACAACACGTACTGGACAACAGACCAAAAGACACACGGGGACGTTCAGTCAGGAGTGAAGAACACCAAGGCATGGCTCCGGCTAAATGCTATGATCAGTAACCAGAATAGACAATGAAATTATAAACAATCTCTTAAAAGCACAATTAAAATAAATAAATAAATAACCCTAAAACCACCGGTAGTTTTGTCTGTAAAATGCACCCGGGGGTACAGAATACTAAAAGCAAACTTTGAATTCCAAACAAAATTCAGCAACATTTAATTACATGTTGGCAAACAATCAACACCAGGTTGGTAAATTTAGCAAGTGTCTCTCACAGTTAAATAAAATTTCCTTTGGTGACAACCATATTTTTTAAAATAAAAGTACAACAACCAGTTAACATGGCTGCTTTAAGTAGAAAAAAATCATATCCAGATTCAGATTAAATTATTTGATATTGCCATTAAGAGCAGTTTTAGGCTCCTTGCCCACATACAATTTTTTTTTCTAGCAGGAAGGCTCTGGCAATGTATTTTCAAAGAAGAATGGGGGGAAAAAAAAACACCACTGGCAATGAATATTGTTGCCATGACAACAAGCTTTCAATGTGTATAGTGACAAAAGCCCAACACTCACCAACAACATTTAGAGTCTGTCCAATCTGCTCCCACAGGTGAGACTTTCTGAGTCTATTATTTTTGTGTGACATGTCCTGCAGAAGTAGGCGGAGATACAAAAACAAGTTTCTCCATTGTATTCGTTGTCAGGGTGACAGGTCTGGCCTTATCTGATTGGTTGCCTGCAAAGTCACTACAGCGATGATACCAGTGACTGTTTCTGAAAAGTACAGGGATACTGAACCTGGGACCTTCTCTTTGTGAGGCAACAGTGCAAACCTTTAAGCCACCATGCTGCCTGCTAATAAAATATTTTGCTATTCAATCTTAATTCTACATTTTTCATAAAATTATTTTTAATTATTAGTCATCTGTTGCACTTTTTTAAAAGTATAAGCTGCAATTGTACTTATATGATTCTTTTTGACAGTTTTTTATAGGTGTATTTATATGCAATTTATGGCAAAATAAAATCCAGCTCTCCTTTTCTATGTACTTTTAATGTGTTCTTCTGGTGATTTCTTACTCATTTTGTTCACCACTTCAACTGCTTTGTGGGACTAAATAAGGTTTGACTAAATATAATTTAATTAAACTATTCTATAGCACATCATCACAAACCTGAAAATGAGCAAATTTTCATTTTTGCAAACAAGTCAAACTAATTCTAACTCAGCTCAGCTGACATGCATTTGTAGACGCCATCTGAGCGTCCGTGCGTGTTTGCAGCAGAACCGCGGGCGGGTGCACAACAACCAATTGGTAGGATGGAATTTAAACGCACCTGAACCCCGCTGTTGCTGTGATACTGCATGAATGAGAGCACACACGAGTCAACACGCTGAACACCACCTGCTCATCGAGGGTGGCCTGAGGCGGTCTGCGCTCACCGAGGCTGCTCCAGATACACACGGGGGGACGTCGCCGCAGAAGACGGTGTCAGTGGGAGACTCATTCTCTCACATAGTGGTTCCCCTCCCACTCCAGAGTAACACATAACACATTAGTAACACATTTTCCTTGTGCGGAAAACTGCACTGACATTTTAATACCTTTTTTGAAATGTACCTTTATTAATGCCAAGCTCAGCCAGCTCGGCATCAGCAAACCACTCTGTAACTGGATTCTGGACTTTCTAGCTAAGAGACACTATGTGCTGAGTCCCCTTTCTTTCCTCTCTTTTCACCCACAACTGTGTTCCTGTTTATGGCTCCAATGCTATAACCACGTTAGCAGATGATACTACAGATGTGGGTCTGATTAGAGGGAAGGACGAGACAGCACAGAGGGATGAGCTTCAGCACTTGGCTGTGTGGTGCAAAGACCTGGCACCAAACACTCAGAAGACCAAGGACATGATTGTAGAGTTTAGGCAAGCCCAAAGCAAAATACACACCCCCATTCACATCAACGGAGATGTAGTGGAGTGCGTGCCAAATTTCAAGTTCTTTGTGGTCCACATCAAGGAAAATCTCTCTTGGTCTCTCAACTCCTCCACCCTGGTCAAAAAGGCGCACCAGCGCCTACACTCTCCACAGACTCTCAAGAAAGCCTGTGTCCTAGGATCCTGATGGACTTCTACTGCTGCACCACTGACAGTATCCTTCCAGAGCATGACAAAGGGCTGTGAAATCTGCCCAAAGGACCACTGGCTCCCAGCTCCCCTCCATCCATGACATTTAGCATAAACACTGTCTGAACAAAACCAGATCCATTGTTCAGGATGCCACGCACCTCAACTATGGTCTCTTCACCCTGCTGAACAGAACGCCACCTCCTGTCCACTACCTGTATGTGCACTTTATATAATATTTGCCCCTTTAATATTTGATGACAGGCTGAAATTTGATCCGTCAGGTTAGTTCGGTTGTGAAAAACAGCTTTTTCCATTTGCAGAGATTTTGTTGAAAGTTAAAGGGTACTTGCACGTAAGGATTTAGAGCCTAATCCAGGTTTTTGTCAACATTCGACTGGATTACTGTAACTCAGTGTATTCTAGCCTCGATCAGTCGCTCCTGCACCACCTGCAGCTGCTCGTCTTCTCACTGGCAAACGTAAATATGACCAAACATCCCCGTCTTGGCTTCCGGTTGCTTTGATTTAAACATTTTACTATTTGTTTTTACATCTTAATGGTTTAGCCCCCCCCCCCCCCAGTATCTAACTGAGCTTCTCTGTGTCTACGCCCCTGCCAGAGCTTTGAGACCTGCCAGTCAATTAGTACTGGTCACCCTAAAAATGAGGCTGAACACTAAAGGTGGCAGCGCCCCCTAGGCTCTGGAACATTATGGCTTTGTTTTGTTGTAATTTCTGCATTTTTAACTTTTGTTTTATTGTGTACAGCACTTTGGTCGACTGTGGTTGTTTTAAATGTGCTTTATAAATAAACTTTGAGTTGACTGTCACAGCATCTGTTCCTGCGTTACACAAATCATGTTCTACATATATACACATATCCTGTTATTACCTCACTCATAATCTGCACTCCTGTATATTTCTATTCATACACTGTTATACACACTGATATTTCTATGTCACTGTAGTCATGTATTTAAGTATTACTGTAATATCATCTGTATATTATCCATCTCCTGTTTGTCTGTTTCACTCCTAACTGCACATATTACTCGACTGCACTTAGTATTTAACGCTTTTTTTTTTTTTTTTTGCATTTCTGGTTAGATGTTCTCTGTATTTCATTGGTCGTGTACCTGCACAATGACAAGGTTGAATTTAATCTAAAAATCGAATCAAATCACCAAAGAGGTACCACTTTGTTTTGTCAGTGTGTGTGTGTGTGTGTGTGTGTGTGTGTGTGATGAGCATAAATGCAGAAAAATGGACTCTCACCGTGTGCGTCGCGGTAATAAGCATGTGTGACACTCCGGAAACGTTCCTGTCCAGCAGTGTCCCAAATCTAAAGGGGAAAAGCAAAAAAAAAAAAAAGAAGAAGCCACTTCAGCTTTTTAATTCAGCTGAGTAAATTAACATTTGAACTTTGACATCATAAAAAATATCAAATATTCCATTCAAAGAAAAAAAAAAGAGTGTTTAAGACTTTTACACAGTGCTGTAATTAAAATATCAAACCAAGACATTTTTAAGTATTCTGGACAAATAAAAGCAGTTTTCACTTCGGATCAGTCTTATTTGACAGATGTGGCGATTGGTGTAACACAAATAGACAAACCTTTTTAAAAAAAATAATAGACTGTGGGAACAAAAAGAAAAATATGTGCATGGGTTGGAAGTGAGTCAGAAAAATCTCAGAGCAGGTGGACACAGAAGCACACAAACTGGCCACAGGTCCACAGGGGATCCGTGATGAGTCAGCTGGAAAACAGCTTCCATTAGTGTCACTACTGGTGGTTGGCTCTCACTGCGGTATTGTATCACTTCCTGTTCCGGAGCACAGCGGTGTTTTTCTGTATCTGTTAGCTGTTTAATCTGCGCAGTTAGATTGATCTAGTTATCTAGATTACGATTTGTTTCCCAGTGTAATCTTTACGTGCCTTAACTAAAGCACTCCTTCTGCTGAATCACCTCTAAATTATTCACTTTGCGTGTTTTTAGGAATCCGCTAGGTTAGCGTAGCTACTAGCTCTTAGCCGATTTAGCATGGCGGCTTCTCCTGTCTCTCCCACACTTTTCTGCTCTGGGTGTGAAATGTTTAGTTATTCCTCGGCCTCCTTTAGCAGTAATGGTACTTGTAATAAGTGTAGCTTATTCGTAGCTTTGGAGGCCAGGCTGGGCGAATTGGAGACTCGGCTCCGCACCGTAGAAAATTCTACAGCTAGCCAGGCCCCTGTAGTCGGTGCGGACCAAGGTGGCTTAGCCGCCGTTAGTTCCCCCCTGGCAGATCCCGAGCAGCTGGGAAAGCAGGCCGACTGGGTGACTGTGAGGAGGAAGCGTAGTTCTAAACAGAAGCCCCGTGTACACCGCCAACCTGTTCACATTTCTAACCGTTTTTCTCCACTCGACGACACACCCGCCGAGGATCAAACTCTGGTTATTGGCGACTCTATTTTGAGAAATGTGAAGTTAGCGACACCAGCAACCATAGTCAATTGTCTTCCGGGGGCCAGAGCAGGCGACATTGAAGGAAATTTGAAACTGCTGGCTAAGGCTAAGCGTAAATTTGGTAAGATTGTAATTCACGTCGGCAGTAATGACACCCGGTTACGCCAATCGGAGGTCACTAAAATTAACATTAAATCGGTGTGTAACTTTGCAAAAACAATGTCGGACTCTGTAGTTTTCTCTGGGCCCCTCCCCAATCGGACCGGGAGTGACATGTTTAGCCGCCTGTTCTCCTTGAATTGCTGGCTGTCTGAGTGGTGTCCAAAAAATGAGGTGGGCTTCATAGATAATTGGCAAAGCTTCTGGGGAAAACCTGGTCTTGTTAGGAGAGACGGCATCCATCCCACTTTGGATGGAGCAGCTCTCATTTCTAGAAATCTGGCCAATTTTCTTAAATCCTCCAAACCGTGACTATCCAGGGTTGGGACCAGGAAGCAGAGTTGTAGTCTTACACACCTCTCTGCAGCTTCTCTCCCCCTGCCATCCCCTCATTACCCCATCCCCGTAGAGACGGTGCCTGCTCCCAGACCACCAACAACCAGCAAAAATCTATTTAAGCATAAAAATTCAAAAAGAAAAAATAATATAGCACCTTCAACTGCACCACAGACTAAAACAGTTAAATGTGGTCTATTAAACATTAGGTCTCTCTCTTCTAAGTCCCTGTTGGTAAATGATATAATAATTGATCAACATATTGATTTATTCTGCCTAACAGAAACCTGGTTACAGCAGGATGAATATGTTAGTTTAAATGAGTCAACACCCCCGAGTCACACTAACTGTCAGAATGCTCGTAGCACGGGCCGAGGAGGAGGATTAGCAGCAATCTTCCATTCCAGCTTATTAATTAATCAAAAACCCAGACAGAGCTTTAATTCATTTGAAAGCTTGTCTCTTAGTCTTGTCCATCCAAATTGGAAGTCCCAAAAACCAGTTTTATTTGTTATTATCTATCGTCCACCTGGTCGTTACTGTGAGTTTCTCTGTGAATTTTCAGACCTTTTGTCTGACTTAGTGCTTAGCTCAGATAAGATAATTATAGTGGGCGATTTTAACATCCACACAGATGCTGAGAATGACAGCCTCAACACTGCATTTAATCTATTATTAGACTCTATCGGCTTTGCTCAAAAAGTAAATGAGTCCACCCACCACTTTAATCATATCTTAGATCTTGTTCTGACTTATGGTATGGAAATAGAAGACTTAACAGTATTCCCTGAAAACTCCCTTCTGTCTGATCATTTCTTAATAACATTTACATTTACTCTGATGGACTACCCAGCAGTGGGGAATAAGTTTCATTACACTAGAAGTCTTTCAGAAAGCGCTGTAACTAGGTTTAAGGATATGATTCCTTCTTTATGTTCTCTAATGCCATATACCAACACAGTGCAGAGTAGCTACCTAAACTCTGTAAGGGAGATAGAGTATCTCGTCAATAGTTTTACATCCTCATTGAAGACAATTTTGGATGCTGTAGCTCCTCTGAAAAAGAGAGCTTTAAAGCAGAAGTGCCTGACTCCGTGGTATAACTCACAAACTCGCAGCTTAAAGCAGATAACCCGTAAGTTGGAGAGGAAATGGCGTCTCACTAATTTAGAAGATCTTCACTTAGCCTGGAAAAAGAGTCTGTTGCTCTATAAAAAAGCCCTCCGTAAAGCTAGGACATCTTTCTACTCATCACTAATTGAAGAAAATAAGAACAACCCCAGGTTTCTTTTCAGCACTGTAGCCAGGCTGACAAAGAGTCAGAGCTCTATTGAGCTGAGTATTCCATTAACTTTAACTAGTAATGACTTCATGACTTTCTTTGCTAACAAAATTTTAACTATTAGAGAAAAAATTACTCATAACCATCCCAAAGACGTATCGTTATCTTTGGCTGCTTTCAGTGATGCCGGTATTTGGTTAGACTCTTTCTCTCCGATTGTTCTGTCTGAGTTATTTTCATTAGTTACTTCATCCAAACCATCAACATGTTTATTAGACCCCATTCCTACCAGGCTGCTCAAGGAAGCCCTACCATTATTTAATGCTTCGATCTTAAATATGATCAATCTATCTTTGCTAGTTGGCTATGTACCACAGGCTTTTAAGGTGGCAGTAATTAAACCATTACTTAAAAAGCCATCACTTGACCCAGCTATCTTAGCTAATTATAGGCCAATCTCCAACCTTCCTTTTCTCTCAAAAATTCTTGAAAGGGTAGTTGTAAAATAGCTAACTGATCATCTGCAGAGGAATGGTCTATTTGAAGAGTTTCAGTCAGGTTTTAGAATTCATCATAGTACAGAAACAGCATTAGTGAAGGTTACAAATGATCTTCTTATGGCCTCAGACAGTGGACTCGTCTCTGTGCTTGTTCTGTTGGACCTCAGTGCTGCTTTTGATACTGTTGACCATAAAATTTTATTACAGAGATTAGAGCATGTCATAGGTATTAAAGGCACTGCGCTGTGGTGGTTTGAATCATATTTGTCTAATAGATTACAATTTGTTCATGTAAATGGGGAATCTTCTTCACAGACTAAAGTTAATTATGGAGTTCCACAAGGTTCTGTGCTAGGACCAATTTTATTCACTTTATACATGCTTCCCTTAGGCAGTATTATTAGACGGTATTGCTTAAATTTTCATTGTTACGCAGATGATACCCAGCTTTATCTATCCATGAAGCCAGAGGACACACACCAATTAGCTAAACTGCAGGATTGTCTTACAGACATAAAGACATGGATGACCTCTAATTTCCTGCTTTTAAACTCAGATAAAACTGAAGTTATTGTACTTGGCCCCACAAATCTTAGAAACATGGTGTCTAACCAGATCCTTACTCTGGATGGCATTACCCTGACCTCTAGTAATACTGTGAGAAATCTTGGAGTCATTTTTTATCAGGATATGTCATTCAATGCGCATATTAAACAAATATGTAGAACTGCTTTTTTGCATTTACGCAATATCTCTAAAATCAGAAAGGTCTTGTCTCAGAGTGATGCTGAAAAACTAATTCATGCATTTATTTCCTCTAGGCTGGACTATTGTAATTCATTATTATCAGGTTGTCCTAAAAGTTCCCTAAAAAGCCTTCAGTTAATTCAAAATGCTGCAGCTAGAGTACTGACGGGGACTAGAAGGAGAGAGCATATCTCACCCATATTGGCCTCTCTTCATTGGCTTCCTGTTAATTCTAGAATAGAATTTAAAATTCTTCTTCTTACTTATAAGGTTTTGAATAATCAGGTCCCATCTTATCTTAGGGACCTCGTAGTACCATATCACCCCAATAGAGCGCTTCGCTCTCAGACTGCAGGCTTACTTGTAGTTCCTAGGGTTTGTAAGAGTAGAATGGGAGGCAGAGCCTTCAGCTTTCAGGCTCCTCTCCTGTGGAACCAGCTCCCAATTCAGATCAGGGAGACAGACACCCTCTCTACTTTTAAGATTAGGCTTAAAACTTTCCTTTTTGCTAAAGCTTATAGTTAGGGCTGGATCAGGTGACCCTGAACCATCCCTTAGTTATGCTGCTATAGACTTAGACTGCTGGGGGGTTCCCATGATGCACTGAGTGTTTCTTTCTCTTTTTGCTCTGTATGCACCACTCTGCATTTAATCATTAGTGATTGATCTCTGCTCCCCTCCACAGCATGTCTTTTTCCTGGTTCTCTCCCTCAGCCCCAACCAGTCCCAGCAGAAGACTGCCCCTCCCTGAGCCTGGTTCTGCTGGAGGTTTCTTCCTGTTAAAAGGGAGTTTTTCCTTCCCACTGTTGCCAAGTGCTTGCTCACAGGGGGTCGTTTTGACCGTTGGGGTTTTACATAATTATTGTATGGCCTTGCCTTACAATATAAAGCGCCTTGGGGCAACTGTTTGTTGTGATTTGGCGCTATATAAAAAAATTGATTGATTGATTGATAATAGTTCTGGTTTTGTGAGGGTTAAAGTTCCAGTAGACATGCACAAGGCCTTTCTACAGATATCTTCAGAAAAGTAATCCCAACCAAAGGTGATGGTTCAAAGGTCAAAAAAGTTTGATTCCTCGTCAGTCAGGAAAATCACAAAGGTCCTTAATCCCAAAGTTGCTCCTGGTGTGTGAGAATTGAGCATCTGTGTCAGATGGTAAGGCCCAACAGACATTAGAGCCTGTCTGATATGGATATTTTGGGGGTTGATACTACACAGATATTAAAGAGTAAAAAAAAACAAAAACAAAAAAAAAAACCATTCCGAATAATGTAACTGAAGCTTGATGTTTTACACTTACTTACTGCTCCCTTGTTTTCACTCTGGGTCACCACAGCAGATTTGAGGTGGAGCTACATGTTGATTTGGCACAAGTTTTCCTCTGGATGTAACTCCACATGGAGAAATGTGGCAGAGGTGGGGTTTGAACCGGGAACCTCCCACACTGAAACCAAGTGCACTAATCACTTGGCCAACTAAATAACTACAAATACAACAAAGAACCAACCAACCAACACACTGGTGTCATACTGCCTTCATTTGGATTGGCAGTCACCATGTAGCATTTTCATAAAATGCACTTTTTGTCTATTTTGGCCACACCTAGCTGACAGCACAGCAACCGCTTGCTTCCTGTCACTGTAGGACACTGTAGTACGCCTACTCTGATGGAAAATGAATGGAAGCTCTTTGCTGTGCCTCTGCCTCTTGCACCTGATGTGACCAAGGGGTCATGGGGTCCCAGCCATACTTGACAGCACTGTAAACAAAGCCACTAGAGTGTCTTCTGCTGGACAAACTACATCTTGTCCAACAGCAAAAGTGTTTTTCCACATTGCCTACTCTGTCAAATAAAAGTTTTCATGTCAGCAAAAAATAACACCCATATGTTTGTGAAAGACTCGTCTCAGACAATATTGTCTGCCAACTGATATACAGTATCAATGGGGCTCCAGTGGAAATGTAGTCCATTTAACCGCAATACCTGCGGGGACTTTGGTGGTGACACAAGCTTGTGATGGTTCCTGGGTGAGTCCCTGATTAGGGCTAGTTTTAGTAACACTGATGACATATCAATGTGCAGTTTTCTAATCGCAGCATGTCTTTGAGGACTGTACCTTCTGTGTCCAACCACGTGGTACAGAAAAGGTCTTGAGACCAGGCAGGTTCCTGGACTGTATTAATGCTGTGATTATACATTGATAGGATACAGTGTGCAAAACGTTACAAAGTGGTTAGAGACATCGTTTCTGTCGGGTTAATTAAACATGGAATAGCAGTGTCTGAATATCGTCTCAAAGGCTGAATCTGACAGATGGGTAAACACAGCCATTAAAGAGGAGCGTTTCTGTGTAGGCTCTCAGTTATCCAGTTGTCTTGCTCTGGTAGTCTGACCTCTCATTCTTCTCTACAAGAGCCAAGACAGAGGTCAGACTACCAGAGCAAGAATTTTAGCTGAGGAAGTTTCTGTGATTTGAAGCAAAACGTCCTCACGTCAAGCAACCCAGTCCAGTCGAAGATTCAAGCTTCTCTACTATTAAAGAGGAGAACAATGAGGAAGAGCGGCACGTGAAGCCACTATAATTAAGGCTGGAAAATCATCAAACAATATCTAATGCCATTTCTGAGGATCTGCATGGCTCTCTGATCACATCCTGGTTTGGTGATCTGATGCGAACTGTTATGTTCCCTCTAGTGTCTCATTCAGGCAGAAGAGCAGGTTAATGGACTGATGGAGATGAATGAAGTCTTCATTAAAGCACCATTGTGTCTCTTCTCCCTCCCTCAGCTGCCATCGACAACGTGTGAGAGATATAATCACCATGGGGAGGAGTTTCTGGTGATCTGTTATCAGAAAGAGCACCACCAAGAATTTAAAGCTGTCAAAAAGATGCTTTTGTGCTCTTACCTGAAGTTTGACCTTCACAGTGTCAATGCTCAAAACTTTATTCTGAAAGACAAAAGAAAAACACACCAGTTGGAAATCTGCAAACATGAAACAAAGGGAGACAGGAAGGCTTTCAAGGCAATGACCCCAGGGGTCAGGTCAGGTGAGGGAGCATGGCCCAGTGCCACACAGTGTCACACACTGATGAAAACCTAGTCAAAACGCGTCTGTGCTCCTGATCCTGTCGTCTTGCCGTTGAGTCATTAAAAAACTTTTATTAAGGACACTTGAGTGTTGCTGGCTATATTTTTATACTGACTTAGTTTTTGAGCCCTGCACCTCCACTCCTGGTCCCTGTGAGTGCTCGTTTTTTTCTCTGCTTCCAGTGCCACACATGCCCACATCCACTACACCGTGGAACCCCCTTTGGGTCGTGGAGGGCAGCCACATAGACAGACAACTAGTCCATCCTCAGCTCTTGAAAGCAACCATCTACTCCATCTGCTGCAGCCAGGTGAAGCGTGGGCATGTCCTTGGCCTTCTGAAGGTGCTCTGGTCCTCCATCCTGAGGCACCTCAGTGGTGGTGGAGGGCTGCAATCCCCAAGCTGCTGACTAAAGGTGTGAAAGAATATGGGAAAGGTCTGCCATAAACAAAGGCTGATTAATGAAGATTTCCTGTGTTTAAAAGAAAAATCGTCTGTTAAAAATGACAATTTAGCTTCCATGATTGCCTTAAAATACACACCGATCTAAAAGGAGAGACAGAGAGAGAGAGATCATGTAAACCAAGTTTTTCCAATTATTGCATTCCTGAAGTGCATGCAATCTCGTCTGATCAGATTATTACCGTTATCTGATTACTAACACTTACTGGATTACTGTAGTCATGTAAATGGGACCACGTTTTCCTGCACAGAAATGTAAAACCACAGAGTTGTTCTCAAGTTCAACTCCACAGCAGAGATCTTTGCACGGATGAAGCGAAAGCAGACGCTTCTTCCTTCTCTCTCTGGCGCTCTCTCTCAACATGTGTTTTTGAAGAAAACCTTTAAATCAGCTGTTTGTCAGCTTGTTTTTCTCTTTTTTTGGTTCATTTTCAAAGTTTACGTCTGGCAGTGCTGCTGCTTTTTATTTGTCCACAACTCTGTGAAAGACGGTGTTGACGGAGAGAAAAACAGACTCAGACAAACACAGTTTCCCTGCAGAGCAGATAATTAATTCACTAAATTGTACCAAACAAATATCTGACACGGCACTCGGTGAGATGAACATGAATTCAAACAAAAATGACTTGTTAAAAAGCATTTACTTTTGAACTTTGGCTCCACGGATGATGAATCCGGTTTTTCCGTCTGAATGTTGCAGTGTGACGGCGAGCGACAGTGTTACTCATGTTTCATTTGAATGGCAATGTGAAGCTGTGTGTGAACATAAGTGTCAGTATCACCTCGCACAGCGTGCCACACTCACTCAGTGTGAAACATCACCAGCAGATGGAGATTTATGAACACACATTTTACTCAGAATTCAATTTAAAAAGAAAACTTTGCAGATTATTGTTACATTTGGCTTTTCTCTCATTTTTGCAAATACTGCAGCTATGTGTTCATTATGTTAAAGCTGTCCGGCCTTTCAAATTCCACAGAACTGATTCAGTTTAGTTTCTGCTGAAATCCAAACATATAACATCAGTTTATTTATTTAAGTTTTTAAATGTGTTGTAAAATTACAGCTCATCTTAATGAAGACGACATATTCACAGATCAAGTATTTAAATATTTTATTTTATTTCCCTTTTAATGCCACCTGCAGGAGGTCATGCGTGTACATGAGATTTGGACATGACCGGAAATGACCTTTGACTTTGCGTGTTGCTGAAACATCTGTGAGATATCTCATTATTTGCTTCAGAGGTCTTATCTGGTTACAAAAACAATGTTTTTAGATTTTGTGTTTATTTCTCACTAACATTTACTAAATGTATGAGGCACATATTAGATTTATACAGAAATAAACAGTTTCAGAGTGTTTTACGCCATGTTGGAATTTTTTTTTTTTGGGCACAAACAGCCAACTGATGTCACTGTGCATCTTTACTCTGATTGGCTGCCATTGTGTGCTTCCCATCATCCCTCCCACAAGTTGGAGGAAGCCCCCACGTGATCTATGACATCACTACCACAGACTACATGGGTCACTGCTGTAAGACATTCAAGTCCATCTGTTCGTCTGAAATTTTTCCCTTCAGGGGAAATATTTAATTTTTTCTAGAAAAACAAAAATTAGGCCAGTGCTGCATCGTTCTCCTTCAATGGATGATCCTCACTCAACTGCTGTGGGTTCTACATCTCACTGACACATCCACAACCATCTCTGCACTGCTGATGGATTTATTGTCATCAAAGGCTCCAGTTTATTGTTTATTGTCATATTTCTCTTCTTGCTCCTGTTAATGTAGATCTGTGGTTCCACCAGACCTGCATATTTTCCATCTCCACATTTGACGTTCTCCCTCTCTATCCAGCTCATTCTGATCCTCTTCAAATCTAATGAAGTCTGCATGAACTGCTCAGTCATCAAAGGGGATAAAAATAGAGACCAGAGGAGAGAAGTTTTCAAAAAGTGCAAGAAACCTGGAAAAAAAAAAAACTCCTTCAAACTGCACAGCAGCAGGTTTTTTTTCTTTAAAGCTGTGATTACGACAGCTTTTCGTTTGTTTTCTCTCTCTGTGCACATGAACTCAATCTGTTCCTTTCAGAGTTCTCAACAGCATTAAGAGCCGTCTGTCACATCCGACTCCGACGACGGACTCCGCGGCACAGCTTCAACACGCGTGTGACAAACGTTTGTGGTCCAGAAACACCAATGGGGGCCTGAAATGGGGCTAACGGGGTAACAGCAAGTTGGAGGTCATTCTGAGCTGTCAGGAACCTTTAAAACATGTCAAAAATAAATCTGACGTGAGGACGACACAAAGTGATCTACAACAGTGAAAAGTCAGGTGTACTTTGTGCAACTAGTTAGTGATACGAGAGCCCCCCCCCCCCCCCCCAAAAAAAAACATACAAAAAGGACACACGACATGTCGACATAAATGAACAATAATCAGGACACAAACACCCACATGTTCGACAACAGAGTCAGGAATTATACAATGACTCAGAAAAAAGAACACACACACACACACAAAATGTTCTAATACTGATAAATGATAATATTCAACAGCAGCTCAGGGCTGCGTGCCAATCAAAGTGCCACTCAGAGCAGCTACTACTATAAGCAGTCAGAGTGAGGACGGGAAAAGAAGTGGAATAATGTTTCGTCACGGTCATCATACAGCCAGCACGCTCAGAATCAAGTCACCACAACAGCAGCTGCTCTTGTTCTCAAATGTTCAATAACAGATTGATTTTGGGAAAACAGAGAACACATTCGTATTTAAAGAAATCATTAAATCAAACAGTCACACCATTAATATTTTATGTTGTTCAATACTAGTACCAAAAATACATAGAAGGTTTCTTCAAATGTGACTGGATTGGAACAAAACCTGAGTCTTACAATGAAATTAACATGACTGATGGCTAATAATGTTTGTTGTGGTTCATAGTGAGATGGGAGTGGAGCCAATCATGTTGTGCCGTCATGTTGACACCAGCACCCAAGAGGCAAAAACAGACTCCACCTTCACATTGTGCAGCTGGAAAACTTAAGAAAAACGGAGGAATCAGGGGTTCCTCCCCAATACACCATCTACTGGTTGCTCGTGCAGGCTAAGGAGCTTGGGAACCGTCATTTTTGTGAAAGGGAGGATCTGACATATTGTTTATCAAGAGAAGAAAGTAAGGGAGCGCGACTCGCCACTGTCAAAGAAACAAAAACATGACGGGAGTCAACATTGTGGTCAGCAGTAGTATGTTGCAATCTGCAACTTCTCCACTAGATGGCATGAAATCTGACACACTGTAGCTTTAAACTGTCACCTTCCAACAAGGAAAAGATTTTGAATAACGCCAATCAACAATTACTCAGTAAACAGACTTTTATAGTCAGGTGGTTAATTGGAAAAGTGTAAAACCTCTCATTTGGGAGTGTGGTTTCAGCTAACGGCTTTATTTATATGTTGCAATTTCCTATCAGGAGGCATACGGTATAAAAAGCTTTCACAGCAAACACGTCTCATTACGACACTGTCTAATTAGCTGGGCTTAATGAGAGCTGATGATTTCCGTCTGCTCTGTCATCAAGCTTTCAGGCACTCAGGTGAAGACAAATTAAGAGAAAATTGTGATTCTGCACGAGTTGTCGCGGGGAAGCTGCTGTCGGTGATGATTTAACAGATACAGATGTGCTGCGAAACCAAAAGTTCAGACATTAAAAGTTATTTCCTCTGACTCGATGTGGGTTCAACTGAGATGCTACAGCATGAACACCTACTGATGACAAATGTCAAGACAAGTTCTGCCAAAAGCGTGCTCAAACACCCCTGGTTGCAGCCCCCGCACCCAGGGGCCGCAACCACAGTACTGCACCTGGGGTACTGTACACAGGGACCGCACCCAGGGTACCACCAGGGTACCACACCCAGGGGCTGCACCCATAGACTGCCAGGCTACTGCAGCCAGGCATGACAGGGTATGAGGAGGCACATAAGGCTCAACAAGAGAGTTGGGTGCAAAAAAACAAACAAAATAACAAAAACAGGTGCTGAACTTAACAAGAAGAAGAAAAACCTTTTTGCTTGTAAAAACCACCAGTGTCTTGAAAGTGGTGAATCCATCAGTGCGCACTTTTGACTGTGGCTGCAGATGAGACCAGAGAGCGCCCCCTTGCATTGAAAGTGTGCATTGCAGTGGATGAAAACAAATACTTCAGGATAAATCAAGATTCCTTATGTAAAGATACAGACATCTGAAGTCAGTTCCTCAGAGAAAAAACTAAAAACACGCTGGCGTGCTCGCTGCAGTCTGGACGCAGACATTTACTGAAGAGAAAAACTAGACACGTTTAGTCGACACGAGGCCTCTTCAGCCCAAAGACTGAACATAAGCGGCACTTACATTTTTTCTCATTCATCATTCAGTGGAAGACAGAATAACTGAAGCTTTCATTCTGCCGCCACACTTTGAACCCGTGTCGAAGAGTCCGGGTGCTTTGAATCCAGAACTGAACGAACAGACGTCATTCTTCACTTGTGCAGACCAACGCAAATGCTTTTATCTTTTTCCTCGGCATTAATGTGCTTTTGTGACTTTCTCTGAGTCTGACTGCGTCTCTTCTCAACATTCATACAGATGAAAAATCAGCTTTTCAGGGTGCCAAGTTCCAAGGTCAGTCCTGCTTCAAAGGAGAAAAACTCTGGTCTGAATAACATTCCTGCACTCTGTGACGTGACGATGGCTCAGTAAAACACGTGTATAGAGGTTGTTCTCGTAGATGGACGTAAAGAGTCCAGACCAGGAACTGAGACGCACCAGGTAACAGAATATACCAGAAGGAATCTTTCAAATGGTGACACAATCACCAAATGTGGCACAAACACGCCTCAGACATGACCATGGCAACTTGAAATTCAAGATGGCAAAACTTTATTTTACATAATAAATATGTCATCTATAGCCACGCCCACAATGGATGATTCTGCGACACTACTAGGGATGAGTATTGATAAGATTTTATCGATATCGATTCCGCTTATCGATCCAATTCCTTATTGATTCCCTTATCAATACCTCTTGTGAATTTTCTGTGTACTAAAAGTAGGCTTTACAGGTTTTCTATGTCAACAACATTTTAAATTGGTTGCTGGATCCTTGATTTCTGGACATAAATAAAATCTGTAGTTTTTGTCAAAAGCATTTCCTTTCAGACATTTTGGCATGAATGTCTCTCCGTACCTCTGAGCTGAGCTCAGCCGGCTGCTGCACGTCAGCGCAGGACGTCTCGTTTTGGGAGGAAAAAAACATTTTGATTGATTGCAGTTTGTTTGTGTTACAACATTTGTGAAGAGGTGACATTTAATTTAAATGGTGTTTCACTTTGAATTTATTCATTTTGACTGGACTCTATTGTTCTAACTTGACTCGTCAGAGAGCCGCGCAGCGTTTGGAGCTGTGTGAACAGAACGGAGGACGATTCTGGTTTCTTTCTCCCAACAAGACAGGAGTCTCAGTTAGTGACTTTAATCTGCACAAAAGTGACTCACGATTTCACATATTCAGGGATGAAAGTGGTGAAAAACAAAAAAAGCTGAAACACAAAATTACCCCCAACACCACCTGCAGGAAAATGTTTGAATTCTAGAAGCTCTGAAATGTAATCTGGGACTATTCCAGACAATAAACTGCAGTGAGTGCAGCATCCATTTAGTGAAGAAAAACCCCCACAACTTTCCTTATTTAAATTCATTCCAGTAGTATTCTGCTCTTAATAGGATGCAGCAGTTTTCTAGTTTTGCAGAAAGTTCTGGAGGAAATAACTGAAGAAATTAACAAATTGAAAATATGGTTTGACTGAAACAAACTGTCATTAAACTTAAATAAGACAGTGATGAAGTGGAGGTGGAAGAGTCACTAGGTGTTCACAGGAAACACTTATTTCTATATGTATTTATTTACATTCATTGTTAGTCGGCTTTATATTTTCTGTTGTGTTTTGTTTTATCGGGTTCTTTTTGTCTCTTTCTCTAAAACTGTATTGTAGCATTATTAGTTACTATGAGTTATTATTACTATTATTGTTGTTGTTGCTATTATTAATTTATGAATAAAATAAATAAATAAATACAATCTGACTCTTTTACGACAACAAACGCCGAGCCATTAATTATACAGAAAACAAATGCACACAAACGTGCTGAGATGCAAACAGCTTAATGCTAACTTTAACAATGAAAATGCCATAGACATGCTAACGCATTAGCATCAGTCCCATTTTTAAGTTATTAAATACATCTATCAACTGTTTCAGAAGACCATAACAGGTCAGTTTAACACAAAAAAGGTAAATATTACTCAACGAAACAGCAGATTGAAGTACTGCTTTGATCTGCGAATCACTGCTTCGATTGGTTCAAGGTTCAAAGCAAAGCCGCGCTGCAGAAAAGTTGATTACAGAACCGTTGCAGGGTCTGTAACCAATGTAGAGAAATGATCATTTTCCTGACAAACACCCCGCAAAACAACGACCACTCTGAAGGACCGATAAGGGAATCGTTAAGTAAAAAGGTTATTGATGTCGGTGGATCAAATAATTTCTTAACGATATCCGAAAGGAACCGGTTCTCGATACCCAAGCCTATGCACGATGATGCGGAATCATAACATGATGCTTTGTTATTCTAAAACATGCATGTTTTAGACACTGAGACCCCTAGTGGCCACAACTAGAACAGAAATACACCCAACATTAAATCTGCACAAGGAGGCGACTTTGTACCTCATTTGACCTCAATACAGACAGACAGAGAGGGAGACAGAGAGGGAGACAGACAGAGAAACAGACAGAGAGGGAGAGAGACAGACAAAGAGAGAGGGAGACAGACAGAGAAACAGACAGAGAGGGAGAGAGACAGACAAAGAGAGAGGGAGACAGACAGAGAAACAGACAGAGAGGGAGAGAGACAGACAAAGAGAGAGGGAGACAGACAGAGAAACAGACAGAGAGGGAGAGAGACAGACAAAGAGAGAGGGAGACAGACAGAGAAACAGACAAAGAGGGAGAGAGACAGACAAACAGACAGAGAGGGAGAGAGACAGAGAAACAGACAGAGAGGGAGAGAGACAGACAAAGAGAGAGGGAGACAGACAGAGAAACAGACAGAGAGGGAGACAGACAGACAGAGAGGGAGAGACAGACAAAGAGAGAGGGAGACAGACAGAGAAACAGACAGAGAGGGAGAGAGACAGACAAAGAGAGAGGGAGACAGACAGAGAAACAGACAGAGAGGGAGAGAGACAGACAAACAGACAGAGAGGGAGAGAGACAGAGAAACAGACAGAGAGGGAGAGAGACAGAGAAACAGACAGAGAGGGAGAGAGACAGACAAAGAGAGAGGGAGACAGACAGAGAAACAGACAGAGAGGGAGAGAGACAGACAAACAGAGAGAGAGGGAGAGAGACAGACAAACAGACAGAGAGGGAGACAGACAGAGAAACAGACAGAGAGGGAGAGAGACAGACAAACAGACAGAGAGGGAGACAGACAGAGAAACAGACAGAGAGGGAGAGAGACAGACAAACAGACAGAGAGGGAGAGAGACAGACAAAGAGAGAGGGAGACAGACAGAGAAACAGACAGAGAGGGAGAGAGACAGACAAACAGACAGAGAGGGAGAGAGACAGACAAAGAGAGAGGGAGACAGACAGAGAAACAGACAGAGAGGGAGAGAGACAGACAAACAGACAGAGAGGGAGAGAGACAGACAAAGAGAGAGGGAGACAGACAGAGAAACAGACAGAGAGGGAGAGAGACAGACAAACAGAGAGGGAGACAGACAGAGAAACAGACAGAGAGGGAGAGAGACAGACAAAGAGAGAGGGAGACAGACAGAGAGGGAGAGAGACAGACAAACAGACAGAGAGGGAGACAGACAGAGAAACAGACAGAGAGGGAGAGAGACAGACAAAGAGAGAGGGAGACAGACAGAGAAACAGACAGAGAGGGAGAGAGACAGACAAAGAGAGAGGGAGGGAGAGAGACAGACAAACAGACAGAGAGGGAGACAGACAGAGAAACAGACAGAGAGGGAGAGAGACAGACAAACAGACAGAGAGGGAGAGAGACAGACAAAGAGAGAGGGAGACAGACAGAGAAACAGACAGAGAGGGAGAGAGACAGACAAACAGACAGAGAGGGAGAGAGACAGACAAAGAGAGAGGGAGACAGACAGAGAAACAGACAGAGAGGGAGAGAGACAGACAAACAGAGAGGGAGAGAGACAGACAAAGAGAGAGGGAGACAGACAGAGAAACAGACAGAGAGGGAGAGAGACAGACAAACAGAGAGGGAGACAGACAGAGAAACAGACAGAGAGGGAGAGAGACAGACAAAGAGAGAGGGAGACAGACAGAGAGGGAGAGAGACAGACAAACAGACAGAGAGGGAGACAGACAGAGAAACAGACAGAGAGGGAGAGAGACAGACAAAGAGAGAGGGAGACAGACAGAGAAACAGACAGAGAGGGAGAGAGACAGACAAAGAGAGAGGGAGGGAGAGAGACAGACAAAGAGAGAGGGAGACAGACAGAGAAACAGACAGAGAGGGAGAGAGACAGACAAACAGAGAGGGAGGGAGACAGACAGAGAAACAGACAGAGAGGGAGAGAGACAGAGAAACAGACAGAGAGGGAGAGAGACAGAGAAACAGACAGAGAGGGAGAGAGACAGACAAACAGAGAGGGAGACAGACAGAGAAACAGACAGAGAGGGAGAGAGACAGACAAAGAGAGAGGGAGACAGACAGAGAGGGAGAGAGACAGACAAACAGACAGAGAGGGAGACAGACAGAGAAACAGACAGAGAGGGAGAGAGACAGACAAAGAGAGAGGGAGACAGACAGAGAAACAGACAGAGAGGGAGAGAGACAGACAAAGAGAGAGGGAGGGAGAGAGACAGACAAAGAGAGAGGGAGACAGACAGAGAAACAGACAGAGAGGGAGAGAGACAGACAAACAGAGAGGGAGGGAGACAGACAGAGAAACAGACAGAGAGGGAGAGAGACAGACAAACAGAGAGGGAGGGAGACAGACAGAGAAACAGACAGAGAGGGAGACAGACAAAGAGAGAGGGAGGGAGAGAGACAGACAAAGAGAGAGGGAGACAGACAAAGAGAGAGGGAGACAGACAGAGAAACAGACAGAGAGGGAGAGAGACAGACAAACAGACAGAGAGGGAGAGAGACAGACAGAGAGGGAGACAGACAAAGAGAGAGGGAGACAGACAGAGAAACAGACAGAGAGGGAGAGAGACAGACAGACAGACAGAGAGGGAGAGAGACAGAGAAACAGACAGAGAGGGAGACAGACAGACAAAGAGAGAGGGAGACAGACAGAGAAACAGACAGAGAGGGAGAGAGACAGACAAACAGACAGAGAGGGAGACAGACAGACAAACAGACAGAGAGGGAGAGAGACAGACAAACAGAGAGGGAGACAGACAGAGAAACAGACAGAGAGGGAGAGAGACAGACAAACAGACAGAGAGGGAGAGAGACAGACAGACAGACAGAGAGGGAGAGAGACAGAGAAACAGACAGAGAGGGAGACAGACAGACAAAGAGAGAGGGAGACAGACAGAGAAACAGACAGAGAGGGAGAGAGACAGACAAACAGACAGAGAGGGAGACAGACAGACAAACAGACAGAGAGGGAGAGAGACAGACAAACAGAGAGGGAGACAGACAGAGAAACAGACAGAGAGGGAGACAGACAGAGAAACAGACAGAGAGGGAGACAGACAGACACAAAACTGGTGCAGAAGATTTTTACAAACCAATTTCTGATGAAAAATGTTTGCAGGTGAAGAAAGAAAATTTGGGATTTAGGAATTTATTTTGAACCATTTTACACCACATTTTTCTTCCTTTCTGTCCCTTTGTTGTGAACGAGTGCTGGAGCTCAGGGATCAGGACTTGGCCTCCCAAAATGTAAACCTGAGTTTGATTCCTGATCAACTTACCCATCTGTGTCCAAGGACAAGACATTTCAGGTGCATCGTCTCAGTCCACCCAGCTGGAGTCGAGTACCAGCCACAGCTGGGGGAGTAACCTGTGATGGACTGGCGTCCCGTCATGGGGGAGTCATCAGTGTTAGGCTACTAAATCCAGAGAGAAGCAGCGACACCTCCAGGCCTTCTGTTCTTATGAAGTCTAGAGGCTTATGAGCAGAGGACCTTCGGGGCGAACCACCGTTTGACCCAGACGTCACCGAGGCTCCGTGGGCAAAGTCAAGTACCCTGCAGAAAGACAGTCCGTTCAGCCGTCAGAATGGAACTCGCCGGGCGGCGGAGGCATGCGCTCAGCTGGTGTTAATTCCTGGCCTGTTTTAAAAGGTGCACATCAGGAAACTGGAGGGAAAATTTGCTTTTCACCGACTATGTAAGAAATTATCGCTCCAATATGCTGTAAAAGTCCTTCTCTGCGCAGGAGACGACGTCACGGCACCCTCATGGCGGTTTGACACAGACTGGACAGCCGTCCACCATTAAGACTCACCATAGGCAGGATGCATCACCCTGATGATTTTCCATCCCTCCTCGAAAATCAATTTCTGGTTGATGGTGCATATTGCTGTCTTTTCATAACTGCTTCCTCCCTCCAGCTTTCCTGTAAAAACTTTGTCTTCTCCTCTTGGTCTTTTTTCCTCCTCCGTCTCCTTCCTTCCTTCAATCCTTGGTCTCTCATGCTGTGCTCTCAGTTGACCTCTGTTATTTCTGCGTGGCTCAAAGTGTCCATCAAGTCTGTAAAATCTTTAACCTTGTCTTCCTAATAACACATCAAACTCGTCCTCTCTCCGCTGCATTTCTCCTCCAGACGGACAGACGGATGCTCTGTAGAAGATTCTGAAGACATACAGGATGAAGCATCCATCTTATTGTTTTATGATGCAATAATAAAAAATGAACCTCAATCTGAAATTGAAAAATGACATTTTCAAGAGAAAAAAATAAATAAATAAACCAATACAAAAACCGAGCCTTTTCCCTGCTTTGGTTAGTTTGTTCCTGGTTTGGTTTGTTCCTACTTTGGTTTTGTTTGATTTGTTCCTACTTTGGTTTGATTTGTTTGTTCCTGGTTTTGTTTGATTTGTTCCTACTTTGGTTTGTTTGTTTATCTCTATTATTTTTAAGAAGTCTGGAAAGATTCAGTGGATCTGATGTTATTTCACTGTGTGTGTGTGTTTTTCTGGCTGGAGGTTCGGACTGAGTCGTTTCCCCTCCGGAGCTCCTCCTGGACCTTCTGTCTCGCTGACACGAGTCTCAGGGAAAATTTAAATTTGGAGGCAGCCAACCAGACTCGATCAGACCTCTGCTCCTGTTTCCTCTTGATCCCACAAGAAAACTTCAAACAGCTTCCTAAAACAGAAACCTCCTCCTGACAGCTTCAGCAAAATAATCCCAACAGAAGACGGTTCGCTGGAAATGTTCTCCTGGACTCAGACCCATGTTACAGTTTAGGAGCCGTATAAAATAAGGAAACGTCTCTTTAGAGCTTCTCTTACTTTAAACAGCTGTCAGATGTTTCCTGACTAAACTACTTGTTGTAGACTCGGAGAAGGTTTACAGACACTCAGCACCAACAAGTTACTCAAGAAGTCCACAAATGGTTACATGTTAATGGATGAATGGGTAATAACCTGGTTTGGATAACTAGTCACAATTGTCCACAAAACTCTAAAATAAATAGAATGCAAGATTTACATCGAGTTGTGTCATTCAGACCCACAAAACACGGTTCGTTAAATGTGAATCATAACATGTAATTAATTGTAACCAGTTGCTTTTCCCATTTAAGTAACCGTGTTTTTAAGCCCCTTGACTTAACCAGAGTCAGTTTCATTTCTTAGAGCGGATAACGAGCTGATATCCATCGACTCATTTTCTTCTAGTTATCTGCTTCACATTTAACAGTAAATCATGAAAATAATCTTTCAAAGAACTTTAAGTGGCACTTTTTGTGGCTTTAATGTTGATTTTACAGTTTAATATAAATATTTCCACTGTGGTTGATTTTCAAACCTCCCCGACTTTAACGATCATCAGTTATTTCCAGGAAATCCCAGCGTTTCACTTATTTCAGTTTATTTTTGTTGCTGAGAATAAGGAAGATTTCAGTTTGCAGGACAGACGGTGAGACTCTGTCGGACACGTGTGAGGACTCAAAAGCCACTTTTGCAGAAGTGAGCCTGGAACTGAAGAACGAGGAGAGCTTCATGTACTTCATCCTGTTACTTCTATGTTTTTAAACTCGTCATTCTACAGTTACTTGTTAAATTAAAGCTACAGTGTTACAGGGTTTGTTTGTCAGCATAAATGTAATAGAGCGTTTAGAACCATCTGTTTGTGAGAGGGTTGATGCGTTTCCACGAGCTCAGACCGAGTCCTTCATATCTACATGGGAGCGGACCCCCTTAACGATGCCGCCGTGTTGCACGACCACAGTGATACTGTAGCCCAAAAAGGACATAATTACTCCATCGTTCACATTTTTACAGCGTGGCCCGAGGACTGAAGAAAAAAGAAGAGGAACCAGCGGTTGTTCCCCGTCCACTCTCTCCTGGTTGCTAAGATGTTTGAAAAGGATCATTTTTGTGAAATTCAGGATCACACATATTGTTCACTGTAAGACAAGGTAACAGACTAGAATCCCCATTGACATGAAGGGAAACAAAACCATGTTCGGTGACACCATAAATACAATCTGCAACCTGACCACTAGATGGCACTAAATCTTACACACTGTAGCTTTAGTGTCAATTAGGAGTTTCACTTTGTATTTGAATTCATTAATTTATTCTGGACAATAACTAAACTAAACAACAACTAATGGTAGCCGACTAGCAGACTAGCGATTTTTGACTGTTGTGCCAATGCTAGTAATAGCAGCTAGTTAAATGGAAAAGTCACAATATTAATACAACACAACAGATCTAACAAAATAAAGCATATGTGGTGGATTCACGTCCCAAACTCATCTGCAAGTCAAATGACCTTGGATTTATTTTCAACAAACAAAATCTTGAAGGTGTTTACTGGTTTCTGTCTGGATGATGGAACGAGCGTCCCTAAAGGTGGGTTTAAATATTCAGCCTGAAACTCCACTATTCAGCATTCGGTACTCGTCTGGATACGACCGTCTTAACTGTACAACAGCCTGGAAATCCTTTAAGGACACTGTTCAAAGACGTCTGAGTGGGATTTCTACATCCTGCCTAAGCCCAAACAGTACCGCTGGATATCAAGGACAATATGTGCTACTGCAAGCTCTTGTAATAATAACAACATGAAGAACACGGTGGCATGACTTGCTCATTAGTCTCTATGCACTGCTGATGTTAAAGATGAATGCGTTTTCTGCAAACAGCAGTTTTCTGGAAGTATTCTTGCATTGCTGGTACTGGGAAGAACTGATTGTGTCTCATTGATGTAAAACTTGATTTACTTTGTTGCGTTGAATGTGTTTGGATTTTTAGGGAGTGACAGATGAAAATGAGCTGAAGGCAGTGATTGGTGGAACAAAAGAAATGAAGTTATTTCAATTTATTTCATTTATATAACGTCAAGTCACAACAAAGCTGCCTTAAGGTGCTTCACACAAGTAAGGTCTAACCTTAACAACCCCCAGAGCAACAGTGGTAAGAAAAACTCCCTCTGATGATTTGAGGAAGAAACCTCAAGCAGACCAGACTCAAAGGGGTGACCCTCTGCTTGGGCCATGATACAGACACAAATTACAGAACAATTCACAAAACGAATACACAGGAAATGTTGCCGGTGCACAGGACGGGAGGGTTTCAGAAACAGACACCACACCCATCTCTGGATGGAGCTGCACCTCAGACAGAGAGAAAAAACTGAATCAGGCATCAGAAAGACAAGAAATACAGTATAATTTGTCAGCATTAAGCAACAAGAAAAACAGAAGAAGTACTAAGGTGATCGCCGGCCACTAGCCCGAAGCTTCATTAAAAGACCCAGAATTTAGATAAAGTTGAGGCCACGGCACGCTCCATTTACTAATAAAATGAATTTAAAAGAATAAAAAGTATAGTAACATACTATACCAGTATGCTGCCATACGAAAGGGAAAACAAGTGCGTCTTAAGTCTGGACTTGAAAGTCTCCACAGAATCTGACTGTTTTATTGATGCAGGGAGATCATTCCACAGAACAGGGGCACGATTAGGGCTGTCACAATTAGGAATTTCTGGAGATGATTCATTGTCAGACAAATAATTGCGATTGACGAATGTATTGTCTATTTTTTTTCTTTTTTCCCTTCTTTATATTCTACTATCATAGTATAATTACACAACTCTGGAAGAACGTTTGGCTTCTGTGAGTGGAGAAACTGGGAATGGTGCAACATTTTTATTTTTATCTTCATTTTACATACAGTCCCAAGTTTTTCTGAATTGTGGTTGTTTCTGTTGCATTTCTGAAATTGTTTCTCCTCATCAGTCACATTTTGTCCTGAAACACTACATTAAGCTCAAGATTGAACAAATAAATACCTTTGGAAAATAACAGCTGTTAAAGTTCAGAGTTCTCACCTGCTTTTTGTGATCTGTGCATCTAAACATCACCACAGCTTCTCCATGTCAGGGTGTTTTTTAACTCATGTATGCGTAATTTTTGCTCAGTTCATTCATATATATTATATATATATTTTTAAATATGTTTTTAAAGATATTTGACTGTTTATTTCATTTCATGGTCTCATAAATTCAGTATACTACGCACACATGGTGTGAACAGGACGGATCACTCCTGACCCTCCATGTTATTGTCCTGCTGTAAGACGAGAGCCAAACAGAGTGAGCGAGGCTGCAGCACAACGACGTCAGATTCTGAGTTGTTTTATGCTTTGTGGATAAAATAAATAATTCACAGTAATCGCAAATATGAAAAATAATCGCGAATATGAAAAATAATCGTGATTGGCAAATATTGTAATAATTGTGACTGCCCTAGGCACGATATGAGAAAGCTCTGTGACCCGCAGACTTCTTATTCACCCTAAGGACACAAAGTAGTCCTGCACCCTGAGAACGCACAGCCCGGGCAGGTATGTAGGGTTTAATTAGGTCAGCTAGGTAGGGAGGTGCCAGTCTATGAACAATTTTATAGGTTAGTAGCAGAACCTTGAAATCTGATCTCACTGGGACAGGAAGCCAGTGAAGAGACGCCAAAATGGGTGTAACGTGGTCAAACTTTCTGCTTTGTGTCAAAAGCCTGGCTGCAGCATTTTGAACCAACTGGAGACCCCTAATGCTGGACTGCGGTAAACCAGAAAATAGAACATTGCAGTAGTCCAATATAGAAGAGATGAACGCATGGATCAGGGTTTCAGCATCAGCCATAGACAGGATGGGACAAATCTTCACTATATTTCACAGGTGGAACAAAGCAGTCCTCGTAATATTTCTAATGTGGAGGTCAAAGGACAATGTAGGATCAAAAATTACCACAAGGTTCCTCACTTTGTCAGTGTGATGTATGACACACAAGCCGAGGCTGTTAGCTGGTCAAACTGATGCCGATGTCTCACTGGACCAAGAGCCATCATTTCAGTCTTATCAGAGTTTAAAAGTAGGAAGTTTCTAGACATCCAGATTCTCACTGATGCAAGGCAATCTTCTAAGGATTTTATGTGGATGAGATTACCAGCAGTTATCGGCATGTACAATAGTGTTCAGAATAATAGTACTGCTATGTGACTAAAAAGATTAATCCAGGTTTTGAGTATATTTCTTATTGTTACATGGGAAACAAGGTACCAGTAGATTCTCACAAATCCAACAAGACCAAGCATTCATGATATGCACACTCTTAAGGCTATGAAATTGGGCTATTAGTAAAAAAAAAAGTAGAAAAGGGGGTGTTCACAATAATAGTAACATCTGTTGTTGACGCTACAAACTCAAAACTATTATGTTCAAACTGCTTTTTTTTAGCAATCCTGTGAATCACTAAACTAGTATATTTAATTGTATAACTACAGTTTTTCATGATTTCTTCACATCTGCGAGGCATTAATTTTGTTGGTTTGGAACCAAGATTTTGCTGGTTTACTAGTGTGCTTGGGGTCATTGTCTTGTTGAAACACCCATTTCAAGGGCATGTCCTCTTCAGCATAAGGCAACATGACCTCTTCAAGTATTTTGACATATCCAAACTGATCCATGATACCTGGTATGTGATATATAGGCCCAACACCATAGTAGGAGAAACATGCCCATATCATGATGCTTGCACCACCATGCTTCACTGTCTTCACTGTGAACTGTGGCTTGAATTCAGAGCTTGGGGGTCGTCTCACAAACTGTCTGCGGCCCTTGGACCCAAAAAGAACAGTTTTACTCTCATCAGTCCACAAAATATTCCTCCATTTCTCTTTAGGCCAGTTGATGTGTTCTTTGGCAAATTGTAACCTCTTCTGCACATGTCTTTTATTTAACAGAGGGACTTTGCGGGGGCTTCTTGCAAATAAATTAGCTTCACACAGGCGTCTTCTAACTGTCACAGCACTTACAGGTAACTCCAGACTGTCTTTGATCATCCTGGAGCTGATCAATGGGTGAGCCTTTGCCATTCTGGTTATTCTTCTATCCATTTTGATGGTTGTTTTCCGTTTTCTTCCACGCGTCTCTGTTTTTTTTTTTTGGTCCATTTTAAAGCATTGGAGATCACTGCAGATGAACAGCCTATAATGTTTGCACCTGCGTATAAGTTTTCCCCTCTCCAATCAACTGCTGTAAAAGTAGAGTGAACTACAGGTGGTTGTCCATGAATAAGTGTTGCCACTGTGTCAAACGAGAACTTTGAGTTATGCTTGTTTTTGTTGATCAAAACAGAGTAGTAGGTCCACTTTGTAGCCAGTAATGCATGCTTATATTCTAATATAACATTACATCATGCAAGGTGGAATATTTCTAATTTTGAATTACTCCATTTCCGTTCTTGACCTCTTGCCTTATGCTTGAGGTCACGCAAGTAATCATTGAACCAAGGTGACTGTGATTTGGGGGAGCGTGGTTTTAACACAGGTGGCACAATCATGTTGAGTGTAGTTTTGAGCACTGAGTTTAAACTATCCACAAGACTGTCTACTGATTGGGTATTTGCCAAACGTGAAGCTAAGACATCAGGCAGTCTAGCTTCAAGTTCAGTCTTAGTTGAGGAGTTGATGCATTGCCGTAGTGATATATAAGGTTGATGTTCCACTAAACACGGTAGCGAAACCGTAAATTTAATAAGTGAGTGATCAGAGACCACCGATGCAAGAGGCATGATGTCAATATTCGTGACAGCAATACCATGTGCAAGAACCAAATCCAGCATATTTCCACTAATGTGTCTCGAGTCCTGAATGCATTGCTGGAATCCTAATACATCCACAATTTCCATAAATGATTTGCAGAGGGGATCAGAAGGCTTATTTTTTTTATGTGCTGTTTAAAAATTTAATTTTATATGTGTTTTATTTTTGTGAATTTGTGTTTTTAATGTTAAGCACTTTGGACACCAGTCGGTGCTGTAAAGTGCTTTATAAATAAATGTTGATTGATTGATTTGAATGTTGAAGTCACCAATAATCAGAATGTTATCTGCACTCGTTGACAAGTTAGAGAGGAATGTACCAAATTTATCTACGAATTCAACTGAGGATGGGCCAGGGGGCCTATATACAGTGACAAAGTAATACTGCTGATTTTTATTCTTCTGACTTTGGCAATATGTAGCATCATGGGCAGAGTGGAGAATCAGACGCTCAAATGAGTTATATTTGTGACCGCTAACAGCTAATAAGCTAAACCTAGATTTATAAATAAGAGCAACACCCCTGACTTGCTTCGCATCACGAGGGACATGACTAAATGTACTGTATATGCCAGTGGGCAGGCCTCATTTAAGGGGAGGACAGCTGAAGGTTTAAGCCAGGTTTCACACAACCCAATCATATCTAACTGATGATCCATAATTAGATCATTAACCAACAATGATTTTGAGGATAGTGACCTTATGTTAATGAGACCCAGACTAAGGACCTCAGTGGGGTTGACAGTTGGACTGTTGAGGGGTGGTTCCAGAGTAGCATATACAACCCTTGGCAAAAATTATGGAATCACCGGCCTCGGAGGATGTTCATTCAGTTGTTTAATTTTGTAGAAAAAAAGCAGATCACAGACATGACACAAAACTTAAGTAATTTCAAATAGCAACTTCCTGGCTTTAAGAAACACTATAAGAAATCAGGAAAAAAAATTGTGGCAGTCAGTAGCGGTTACTTTTTTAGACCAAGCAGAGGGAAAAAAATATGGAATCACTCAATTCTGAGGAATAAATTATGGAATCATGAAAAACAAAAGAACGCTCCAACACATCACTAGTATTTTGTTGCACCACCTCTGGCTTTTATAACAGCTTGCAGTCTCTGAGGCATGGACTTAATGAGTGACAAACAGTACTCTTCATCAATCTGGCTCCAACTTTCTCTGATTGCTGTTGCCAGATCAGCTTTGCAGGTTGGAGCCTTGTCATGGACCATTTTCTTCAACTTCCACCAAAGATTTTCAATTGGATTAAGATCCGAACTATTTGCAGGCCATGACATTGACCCTATGTGTCTTTTTGCAAGGAATGTTTTCACAGTTTTTGCTCTATGGCAAGATGCATTATCATCTTGAAAAATGATTTCATCATCCCCAAACATCCTTTCAATTGATGGGATAAGAAAAGTGTCCAAAATATCAATGTAAACTTGTGCATTTATTGATGATGTAATGACAGCCATCTCCCCAGTGCCTTTACCTGACATGCAGCCCCATATCATCAATGACTGTGGAAATTTACATGTTCTCTTCAGGCAGTCATCTTTATAAATCTCATTGGAACGGCACCAAACAAAAGTTCCAGCATCATCACCTTGCCCAATGCAGATTCGAGATTCATCACTGAATATGACTTTCATCCAGTCATCCACAGTCCACGATTGCTTTTCCTTAGCCCATTGTAACCTTGTTTTTTTCTGTTTAGGTGTTAATGATGGCTTTCGTTTAGCTTTTCTGTATGTAAATCCCATTTCCTTTAGGCGGTTTCTTACAGTTCGGTCACAAACGTTGACTCCAGTTTCCTCCCATTCGTTCCTCATTTGTTTTGGTGTGCATTTTCGATTTTTGAGACATATTGCTTTAAGTTTTCTATCTTGACGCTTTGATGTCTTCCTTGGTCTACCAGTATGTTTGCCTTTAACAACCTTCCCATGTTGTTTGTATTTGGTCCAGAGTTTAGACACAGCTAACTGTGAACAACCAACATCTTTTGCAACATTGCGTGATGATTTACCCTCTTTTAAGAGTTTGATAATCCTCTCCTTTGTTTCAATTGACATCTCTCGTGTTGGAGCCATGATTCATGTCAGTCTACTTGGTGCAACAGCTCTCCAAGGTATGATCACTCCTTTTTAGATGCAGACTAAAGAGCAGATCTGATATGATGCAGGTGTTAGTTTTGGGGATGAAAATTTACAGGGTGATTCCATAATTTATTCCTCAGAATTGAGTGAGTCCATATTTTTTTCCCTCTGCTTGGTCTAAAAAAGTAACCGTTAGTGACTGCCACAATTATTTTTCCTGATTTCTTATAGTGTTTCTTAAAGCCAGAAAGTTGCCATTTGAAATGACTTTAGTTTTGTGTCATGTCTGTGATCTGCTTTTTTTCTACAAAATTAAACAACTGAATGAACATCCTCCGAGGCCGGTGATTCCATAATTTTTGCCAGGGGTTGTATAAGATGCCTGGAAGTAGGTTAGGGTTAGGGTTAGGTCCACTGAGGTAGCAGACATGAAATCTTTGATATTGCTGGAACAACCACTGGGCCATCATCAATTTCAACATCATCCAATATAGTAATGGGTATTAAGTTTGCAAAGCATATCCCTCTATGATTTTTATGGACACGTCTACAGAAACAGGCCACAGTCTCAACTTGATGAATTTCCCTCCCTAGCAGATAAACTGCACTATCACCATAGTGGATTTTCTGACCTAATTTCCCGCCTAAGTTAATGGATTCCATTTGCTGGGTCTCTAATCACCTGCTCCATGGC
Organism: Thalassophryne amazonica; assembly: GCF_902500255.1. Classification (NCBI taxonomy): domain Eukaryota; kingdom Metazoa; phylum Chordata; class Actinopteri; order Batrachoidiformes; family Batrachoididae; genus Thalassophryne; species Thalassophryne amazonica. The sequence goes on from NC_047120.1 coordinate 72,675,116, forward strand.
CTGCTGTAAAATCCTAATGTTACCCTCCCTGTAGAGCTCTATCTATGTTTGCAGACAAGATGGTGGCGCCTTCCCCAGTAGAGTGAAGGCCGTCCGACATCAGCAAGCCACGGCGGCCCCAGAACGAAGGCCAGTTATCTATAAAACTAAAGCCTTGCTGTCTACAAAAATGTACAGATAATGTGGTGTAGGTGCAGATACAGGGTCTGTCATTTTATGGAATACTTAATGGAATACTCAGCTCTATTGACCTTGTTACGCAGATGATACCCAGCTTTATCTATACATGAAGCCAGAGGACACACACCAATTAGCTAAACTGCAGGATTGTCTTACAGACATAAAGACATGGATGACCTCTAATTTCCTGCTTTTAAACTCAGATAAAACTGACGTTATTGTACTTGGCCCCACAAATCTTAGAAGCATGGTGTCTAACCAGATCCTTACTCTGGATGGCATTACCCTGACCTCTAGTAATACTGTGAGAAATCTTGGAGTCATTTTTGATCAGGATATGTCATTCAAAGCGCATATTAAACAAATATGTAGGACTGCTTTTTTGCATTTACGCAATATCTCTAAAATCAGAAAGGTCTTGTCTCAGAGTGATGCTGAAAAACTAATTCATGCATTTATTTCCTCTAGCCTGGACTATTGTAATTCATTATTATCAGGTTGTCCTAAAAGTTCCCTAAAAAGCCTTCAGTTAATTCAAAATGCTGCAGCTAGAGTACTGACGGGGACTAGAAGGAGAGAGCATATCTCACCCATATTGGCTTCTCTTCATTGGCTTCCTGTTAATTCCAGAATAGAATTTAAAATTCTTCTTCTTACTTATAAGGTTTTGAATAATCAGGTCCCATCTTATCTTAGGGACCTCATAGTACCATATCACCCCAATAGAGCGCTTCGCTCTCAGACTGCAGGCTTACTTGTAGTTCCTAGGGTTTGTAAGAGTAGAATGGGAGGCAGAGCCTTCAGCTTTCAGGCTCCTCTCCTGTGGAACCAGCTCCCAATTCAGATCAGGGAGACAGACACCCTCTCTACTTTTAAGATTAGGCTTAAAACTTTCCTTTTTGCTAAAGCTTATAGTTAGGGCTGGATCAGGTGACCCTGAACCATCCCTTAGTTATGCTGCTATAGACGTAGACTGCTGGGGGGTTCCCATGATGCACTGAGTGTTTCTTTCTCTTTTTGCTCCCATGATGCACTGAGTGTTTCTTTCTCTTTTTGCTCTGTATGCACCACTCTGCATTTAATCATTAGTGATCGATCTCTGCTCCCCTCCACAGCATGTCTTTTTCCTGGTTCTCTCCCTCAGCCCCAACCAGTCCCAGCAGAAGACTGCCCCTCCCTGAGCCTGGTTCTGCTGGAGGTTTCTTCCTGTTAAAAGGGAGTTTTTCCTTCCCACTGTAGCCAAGTGCTTGCTCACAGGGGGTCGTGTTGACCGTTGGGGTTTTACATAATTATTGTATGGCTTTGCCTTACAATATAAAGCGCCTTGGGGCAACTGTTTGTTGTGATTTGGCACTATATAAAAAAATTGATTGATTGATTGATTTTATCCACGTGTTAAGTATGTGGGTTCAGGTGGCAGCATGATGCCTGCCTTCTCGCTCTCACCATCTTTAGTCTCAGTGGCAAAAGTATGTTTTAGCACAAGATTAAGAATTTCTACAATTTCACAGACATACAGAGAGATGAATGATCTGAGCAGGTCATCAACTGCTACCAGCATGTAAACCTGGGTTCAATTCCAGGTCACGCTGCCTGTGTCCTTGGACTAAATACTCCCAGTCCACCGAGCTATAAATAGGTACCAGGCTCGGTTGGGGAAGTAACCTGTGATGGACTGGCATCTTGTCCAGAGCAAGTGACAGACTCTCGTCCATGACGCAATCTAGGGGACAAGCACCAGCCCCACCATATAGAACTTACACACTATCTCGACAGAAGCCATTTTTACTGAATAAATACATACTCGGAGGACACATGATTATCTCACTAACAAACTCAAGTTTGTTTTGGACTCCGATACATGCTAAGTAGCCAAGCTAGCTAGTCTGGCGACCTGCGGTAGTACCTGGCAGAAGAAAGCCATCTACGGTCACTACCCTGATACGTAAATAATTACAAGACAGGAATGCCTAAAATAAAACTGGCTGCAAATTATATGAATATGTTTTGGGAAATTCATACCCTTGCTGAGTAGAACTTTCTAAACCAGCTCGTGTGTTAGTGTGAGAATTCTCCACAGAGGTCCTGTACAGATCTGTAACAGTTATGCTGATTGGCCACAATCTAACTTAAAAAAAAATACTGTGACAAACAACTAGCCCATCCCCACCGTTTCGCTGCAGCCAGGTGATGTATGGGTATCTTCTTGGACTTTTCCAGTTGATGGAGACATCAAGACATTCCCTGGATCATACCCAAAGACACGTACATCATGGAATGTGTTGAACTTGCATCAGAATGCTGGATGCTTCATCTGAGTCTCCCTAAGCAACTGTTCTTGACACAAGCACCAGGAGCTTGAAGACCTTCATTCTCCTGCAAACATCAGCATTGCCAAACACCACTGTCCAGCAACCTCATGACTAATTAAACTCTTCTGAGGCATCTCTTGACCTCAAAGGCCAAAGACCCAGAGACACGAATGTCGCTGCCAAACCCCATCCTAATGAAGGCCAGAACTCCTGCTTAAGAAGTCACAGATTCTGCCTCCACACAGTACTGACGGGATCTACGGGTAAACCATGTTGTCCAGAATGTCTCAGGATGTCCCAGACAGCCGCTGCAATAAATGACATTTACTCTGAAATGTCACGGCCAAAATGCCAACATGATCGAGTTTTGTGTGTTTAACATTAAGTAAGTAAATTTCTGATCCAAACAACCAATGATTTATAAAGGAAAATCATGGAAATCATCAGGGGTGGCCAAACTTTTACGTACGTGCACAGAACCACAGGATTCATGTCCCAAAGCATGATGTCTTCATTTATATGTTAAAGAGAAACTGATCTGTGTGGAAACAGCTCCAGCACAGAGGAAACTATTTCTGTACCGTTATGTTGATCTGCTTGTCAGAGCTTTCACCTTCAGCCCTCACCACGCAGATTAAAAAAAGAAAGAAGGAAAAAGGAAGAAAGCCCTTTATTTCCTTTTCTGTACTGTGATCCATGACAGCAGTGAGTTTCCTCCAGACGTCGGCGTCATGACGGTCGTACTGTTGGCTGCTTACTAGTTCAGCAAAGATCAATGTGGAACAGAAAAGTAAAGATCAGATTTTGCCAATTCAGCCTGTGAAAGAAAGAAAGACAGTTTTAAACAAAAGCAGCTCCAGATGCCAAGGTCAGGTCAGGACGTAACCACATCTACCACAGTCTAGAACCACCCAGGCAGACAACTGGTAACTATCAACATCTTTAAAATAACCATCTGTCTTCTACAGCCAGGTGATATGTGGAAGTGTTCTTGGCCTTCTCCAGGTGCTGTGGTCCTCAATACTGATGGATAACGTACAGAGAATAAACACCACATGTCCAAAATGTCACAGCTGATGTTCCCTCACAGTGCACGTATCACTGAGCACCTTAGTCTCCTAAAGTATCCATTCCTGCAATCTCCAAGGATTCCCCCAAAGAGACCAAGTACCAAAGACAGTACCAAGTCATTGCCTTGGGTCACTGGTGAGTGCCCCAAAATTAAATCGTCATTTTCACTTCGGTAAAATAAAGTGTATCATATTTGGAAATAAGCCCAGGAATTTATGAGTACACGATGTTGATGTTGAAATTGAACTTGTAAACGAAACTAAATTTCTTGGGGTTTTCATTGATGATAAACTAAGTTGGAAAAAACATAAATTATGTTAAATCTAAAATGTCAAAGATCGTTGCCATTTTATATAAAGCACAATACTTCATGTCCAGACAGTCATTTGTTACTTTATATCATTGATTACTTGTTCCATACATGACCTACTGTATTGAAGTCTGGGCAACCACCTACAAAACTAACACAAATCCTATATTTTTACTTCAAAAAAAAGCTGTAAGAATTATTACTAAGAAACCTTATTGTGAGACAACTAATCCTTTGTTTGTCCGTTTGCACATTTTAAAATTTTGGGACTTGACTGATTACATCATAATACAAATTATGTTTAAAGAAAAAAAAAATAAAAACTTTTACCACAACACGTCCAGGACCTGTTTAGAATGAAGGACTCCAGTTATAATTTGCGAAGAACATTATTATTTCAGAAATCAAAGACTGGAACTACTGTAAAAAGTCATTGTTTTTCTGATAAAGGTGTTAATATTTGGAATAATTGCGTGGATAAAATAAAATCACTCTGTAGTTTGGTTGGCTTTAAAAGGCTCCACAAAAATGATGTGATTACTTGCTATAGCATGTTAAATTAGGTTCATTGATTTTGCTTTATTTTTGGTGCACTGCTGTTTGCATGTTTGTGTTTTTTAAATTTTAGTTCACGGAATAATTTATACTTTGTATTAGTTTTCATGGAGATATGTGTAATTTTATGTACATATGTATAATTTTTATTTTTGGTTAAAGGGGTGGGCATTTACAAGCTTTTGCTTCTGCCTTTCGGGTGCATGGGTGCGCCGTTGGCTTATTTTCTTTCTTTGTAACTTTCTTGTCGTTTTGTATCTGTGTGTGCCAAATAAATTCATTCATTCATTCACAACCATACAGCAAGTCAGGACCTAGTCAGACCCTAAAGACTGAGGCCTTCATTCTCCCACAAAGGTTTCAACACCTGTTTCGCGACCTCATGACTCTACAAGTTCTTTCCAGGCGTCTCTGGATCTCAAAGGCTGAGGAGCCAGAGACATAAAAGTTACTGCTGACGCCTCAACACCTTCACCACACACAGATACGCTTCTGATGGCCAAGATCAAAACATGACTAAAATAAAAGCCTAGTTATTTATTTTCCTTGTGAAACAGAAAATGTCTTGTAAAATAGAAAAGTTAATTTCATGTTGCTGTATTTAGCTTCCATTATTTGCTCCATGAGAGGCAGCGTTCTGTTTAACTGATGCTTTTATTTTAAGATCACAAGCCGTCGTATCCTGACAAGCAGGTCTTTAAGGTAATAAGTACAAGTACCAGCTTAAAATTCAATGAAGAAATTCAATTCCATTAAAGTCATGATGAAATTGAACCCCCCCCCAGACACCATGACAACAACGATTCAAACTGCTGTTTACACAGATTCTGAAATATCTCCAAGAACGGCTCACCACACACTGCGTGGACTTGACCACAAGTCAACATTAGATGTACAAGCAAACAACTACAGACTGGAACACAAAGATACTCTGGAGGGAGGCACAGGTTCACTCATTTACAAGTAAATTACACGCAAAAAGCCACATTCGAACCATCGACCATCTAACTATAAAAGGCGAACCAATGCTTCATGTTACCAGTGTGCAAATCAGTTTGAGCCACACCCAAACGTATCGCTGTGGATCAGAATAATCCTGCAGATCCTCCACATACAGAGTTGTAGAGATTTGCTTTGAATTTGAGTTTAAGGAGGATAATTTACTTTTTGTATTTCAAATTGCATAAACAAATTATAATGTGTGAAATTCCAAGGGGACCAATACTTTTGCAAGTCACTGTAGTCACCAACTATGCAGCCAGGAGCTTCATACATGTGGGTGGCACACTGCTAAGGGCACCAATGTACAGCAATTAGCTTTATTCTCATCTGCAGACCCCTCCCACCTGGACACACCCTGTTTAAGCCCCTCCCCTCTGGTTGGCATCACAGAGCTCTGTACATCAGAACAACCAGATACAGGAACAGTTTCTTTCCACAGGCCATCACACTGATGAACAACTCAACCTAAAAAAAAAAAACTCACTCATTCATATACCTCATGTACAACTTCAATCTGTTTGTTTCTTTGCAAGGATTTTTTATTGCACCTTTTTTTTTTTTACTGTGAATTATTCGGTGTTTGGTGCATGTTGAAACCTGCCACACTGACAGAGTGCAGCTCAAACTGATGTCAATTTCCTTGTACTTGGTGAATATTGTATTGTATTCTTTGTGTATTGTACCGCCTCTTTGGGTCTGTTCATGCTGGGACGGGTCTAAATATTTCAACTACATTTCATGACAAGTCAATCAATCAATCAATTTTATTTCAATCAATTTTATTTATATAGCGCGAAATCACAACAAACAGTCGCCCCAAGGCGCTTTATATTGTAAGGCAAGGCCATACAATAATTACGTAAAACCCCAACGGTCAAAACGACCCCCTGTGAGCAAGCACTTGGCTACAGTGGGAAGGAAAAACTCCCTTTTAACAGGAAGAAACCTCCAGCAGAACCAGGCTCAGGGAGGGGCAGTCTTCTGCTGGGACTGGTTGGGGCTGAGGGAGAGAACCAGGAAAAAGACATGCTGTGGAGGGGAGCAGAGATCGATCACTAATGATTAAATGCAGAGTGGTGCATACAGAGCAAAAAGAGAAAGAAACACTCAGTGCATCATGGGAACCCCCCAGCAGTCTAAGTCTATAGCAGCATAACTAAGGGATGGTTCAGGGTCACCTGATCCAGCCCTAACTATAAGCTTTAGCAAAAAGGAAAGTTTTAAGCCTAATCTTACAAGTCCAAAGTTTGTGAAGTTTAATTCCAACTATGGCAACAGAACAAAGAAAAAAACAACAAAATAAACATTCAGTGGACTGAAAAGCTGCGAGCTCACAGTTTGCAGGATTTAAGTTTGTTTAGGCACTGATAAGAACGCTGAAGGTGAGCGAGAGCAGGTCTTCATGCTTCCTCCAACCCTCCACCTGCTGCATGTTTGACTTCTTCTGATCTGAATCTCATTGTCTTTGTGGGAAGTCAAGGTGATCAACATACAGCACAGCTTCGATCTTCGAGTAGATTGCTATGATCTGTGAAGCCTCCTGCTATGAAATTAAAGGTTTCACTATGCTTTGGAATTTCAGGCAGAGAGGTGACTGCATGGTTTCCAGAGGAGGCCTCGTGGGAATATTCGGAGTTCAAATAGATTTTATGTTTATCTAATTAACTGGTGAAAACACCCGAAGCTGAACAGAGAAATCTAAAAGCTGCAGTAAAACCTAATTAGCAGTTTGACAACTGAGAATAAAATATCTGCAACTCTATAAATAAAACTGCAGACAGACTTTGGATCATCCCGCGTTCAGATCAGCCTCTCGAGCCGACCTGCTCCAGCAGACACGTTCAGCAGCCTGCAGTTAAACGGATGAATCGGTTTCCAAGTCAAAAGGCATTCATCTGAAAGCAAAGCCTTACTGAGCCAACCCGGCCAGAACAGAGCATGCCAACCGCAACGTTATCAACATATGCAAACTGTGCTCAAGGTGCACTTCCTGGGTCAAGCCTGAACTGAGACAAAAGCCAGAAATCCTCCCGTCAGCCGAACACAGTCTGGCAGAAAACACTTCTACACATTTACACGACGGCAAACCAACAAGCGCTCGAAGAGTCATGTGATGCAACCGCAAACAAACAGATGGACACACGCGATGCCCGTATCCGATCTGCTTCTCCACCAAATCACAGCTAAAAGTTTACTGCACAGAGGAGGACTGAGTGTTTATGTCAGACTTTGGAATTTGTGGATCAACTTTGTTGTCTCCCTGCTGGTTTCATCCCACGGCGACTTATTTACATGAGCATCTTTCTTAATCTTGCTTATTGGTGAATACTGAGGGGCAGGCAGGTGTTTGTGGGTTATTTCCAGGCTGCTGCAGGCTGACTTTACTCTAATCATCATGATGATTCAGTCGTTATTAGCGGTGTGGGAGACATACAAATGGGCTTTGCATTCATGCATGACCTTTGCCCTACAATGACTCAACATCAAATTTTCACCTATAGATGAGACTTGGGATACAAGTTCATCTCACAACCCTCTCAGTTTACTTCAGAGGGCTTCGATCCTCACTGGATGTTTTGGATTGGAACCAAGTCAAAAATAGTCCTTTGTCACCTCGTTATTAACAGCCAATTGAAACAGACGCAAGATATTTAGGAAATAATCTCTCAGCCCCTGGAGTTCTGAGTTCCCTGACCTTTGAACTACTGCACATTTTGTGAATAAAATCAGGAAGCATTCAAACGTCCCCAAGTGTCTGTCTCCCGGCGCCTCGACCCTACAGGCCCATTTCGACAGGAGCTCCTGGTCCTTCAGGACACACGTCTTGTTTAGTTTGGGAGTTGAGGTGTTCAGCTGGATGAAAACGTGCACACTGACGTCTGCACTGACTCATACAGACGATCTGCCCGCAATCCTCCTCCACGGTTTTGTTGACGCACGTCCTCACAGTTAACTGTCTTTAAACGAGTCACAAAACAATGAACGTCAGAAGGTCCACCTCAGTACATACACACAAACACACACACACACACACACCACCCACTTCATTATGCACGCCTGTGCACCTGCTCCTTAAAGCAGACATCAAATCACACAGCAGGAACTCATTCCAAGCCTCTGAAAGCAACCATCCGTCTGCCACAGCCACGTCAAGCGAGAGTGCCCCCTGGGTCTTGCAGTGTCCAGGACCTGGACCTAACCCCACCCCGAGCAAAATCACTGAGGAATGATTTCAGCAGAGCAGATATATTGTTATTTTTTCCATTATGAAAACTTTAATTTCTATCAAATGAACAATGCAGAAAAACAATCTTACAGTTGGAAATGGTGTCACTGTGTAGTTTGACCAGCAGAGGGCGCTCCAACATCATTGCTGACAGTGCTGTCAAGCATGGTTGGAACCCCCATCATCTCTTGGTCACATTAGCTACAGATGGGGGCAAAGTGACCAGCTGTCATTCATTTTCAGTTAGTCTGCATTATACAGCAACCAGTCTTCACTATCCCGCCAGCTACGCGGGGCCAAACTAGGAGAGACGTCTATTTTGTGAAAATGCTGAGCGACAACATGTAAACTGTCAAAGTGAGTGAAAGCACCATCACATACAGCAGATGGTTACAGTTATTTACAATAAAGTTCATGTTTAAACTGTAAAACATCAAGCTTCATTTGCATTTCTTTGTTATAAGGGTTCAACAAAGTGTTAGCAATCATTACCAATATACACTCTGTGTCCACTTTAGTAGGTACACTTTGTTAGTACCAGGTTGGAGCCCCTTTTGCCTTCAGAACTGCCTTAATTCTTCATGTCATAGATCAACAAGGTGTTAAAAATGTTCCTCAGAGATGTTGGTTCATATTGTGGTGGAGGGTGGACTTTTTTCTGGTTCCGGAGCACAGCGGTGTTCTGCTGTATCTGTTAGCTGTTTGAACTGAGCTGTTTGAGTTCTTTGAATTAACAGTCTTTTTCAAGACTTTTTTACTTTTTTTTACTTTTTCACCGTGCTCCAACGCCTAAAGAAGACCTCTAACGGTCGAAGCATCGCGACGGAGCTCTTTAATCAGCTAACCTTCATCAGCGTTGGCAAGCTAACTAGCTTGCTAACGCTTTCGTTTTTATTTTTATTTTATTTTTTAGCACTGTTGTCGTGCTGCTCCACAGCCTGTCTAGTGGATTTTTATTTTATTTTTTAGCACTGTTGTCGTGCTGCTCCACAGCCTGTCTAGTGGATTTTTATTTTATTTTTTAGCACTGTTGTCGTGCTGCTCCACAGCCTGTCTAGTGGATTTTTATTTTATTTTTTAGCACTGTTGTCGTGCTGCTCCACAGCCTGTCTAGTGGATTTTTATTTTATTTTTTAGCACTGTTGTCGTGCGTTACCTGTGCTGCTCCACAGCCTGTCTAGTGGATTTTTATTTTGTTTTAGCACTGTTGTCGTGCGTTGCCTGTGCTGCTCCACAGCCTGTTCAGTGGATTTTTATTTTTATTTTATTTTTTAGCACTGTTGTCGTGCTGCTCCACAGCCTGTCCAGTGGATTTTTATTTTATTTTTTAGCACTGTTGTCGTGCTGCTCCACAGCCTGTCTAGTGGATTTTTATTTTGTTTTAGCACTGTTGTCGTGCGTTGCCTGTGCTGCTCCACAGCCTGTTCAGTGGATTTTTATTTTTATGTTTTAGCACTGTTGTCGTGCTGCTCCACAGCCTGTCCAGTGGATTTTTATTTTATTTTTTAGCACTGTTGTCGTGCTGCTCCACAGCCTGTCTAGTGGATTTTTATTTTATTTTTTAGCACTGTTGTCGTGCTGCTCCACAGCCTGTCTAGTGGATTTTTATTTTATTTTTTAGCACTGTTGTCGTGCTGCTCCACAGCCTGTCTAGTGGATTTTTATTTTATTTTTTAGCACTGTTGTCGTGCGTTACCTGTGCTGCTCCACAGCCTGTCTAGTGGATTTTTATTTTGTTTTAGCACTGTTGTCGTGCGTTGCCTGTGCTGCTCCACAGCCTGTTCAGTGGATTTTTATTTTTATTTTATTTTTTAGCACTGTTGTCGTGCTGCTCCACAGCCTGTCCAGTGGATTTTTATTTTATTTTTTAGCACTGTTGTCGTGCTGCTCCACAGCCTGTCTAGTGGATTTTTATTTTGTTTTAGCACTGTTGTCGTGCGTTACCTGTGCTGCTCCACAGCCTGTCTAGTGGATTTTTATTTTGTTTTTTAGCACTGTTGTCGTGCTGCTCCACAGCCTGTCCAGTGGATTTTTATTTTATTTTTTAGCACTGTTGTCGTGCGTTACCTGTGCTGCTCCACAGCCTGTCTAGTGGATTTTTATTTTGTTTTAGCACTGTTGTCGTGCGTTACCTGTGCTGCTCCACAGCCTGTCTAGTGGATTTTTATTTTATTTTAGCGCTGTTGTCGTGCGTTGCCTGTGCTGCTCCACAGCCTGTTCAGTGGATTTTTATTTTATTTTTTAGCACTGTTGTCGTGCGTTACCTGTGCTGCTCCACAGCCTGTCTAGTGGATTTTTGTTTTGTTTTTTAGCACTGTTGTCGTGCGTTACCTGTGCTGCTCCACAGCCTGTCTAGTGGATTTTTATTTTGTTTTAGCACTGTTGTCGTGCGTTACCTGTGCTGCTCCACAGCCTGTCTAGTGGATTTTTATTTTATTTTAGCGCTGTTGTCGTGCGTTGCCTGTGCTGCTCCACAGCCTGTCCAGTGGATTTTTATTTTATTTTTTAGCACTGTTGTCGTGCGTTACCTGTGCTGCTCCACAGCCTGTCTAGTGGATTTTTATTTTGTTTTAGCACTGTTGTCGTGCGTTACCTGTGCTGCTCCACAGCCTGTCTAGTGGATTTTTATTTTATTTTAGCGCTGTTGTCGTGCGTTGCCTGTGCTGCTCCACAGCCTGTTCAGTGGATTTTTATTTTATTTTTTAGCACTGTTGTTGTGCGTTACCTGTGCTGCTCCACAGCCTGTCCAGTGGATTTTTATTTTTATTTTATTTTTTAGCACTGTTGTTGTGCGTTACCTGTGCTGCTCCACAGCCTGTCTAGTGGATTTTTATTTTATTTTAGCACTGTTGTCGTGCGTTACCTGTGCTGCTCCACAGCCTGTCTAGTGGATTTTTATTTTGTTTTAGCACTGTTGTCGTGCGTTGCCTGTGCTGCTCCACAGCCTGTCCAGTGGATTTTTATTTTTATTTTATTTTTTAGCACTGTTGTTGTGCGTTACCTGTGCTGCTCCACAGCCTGTCTAGTGGATTTTTATTTTGTTTTAGCACTGTTGTTGTGCGTTACCTGTGCTGCTCCACAGCCTGTCCAGTGGATTTTTATTTTTATTTTATTTTAGCACTGTTGTCGTGCGTTACCTGTGCTGCTCCACAGCCTGTCTAGTGGATTTTTATTTTGTTTTAGCACTGTTGTCGTGCGTTGCCTGTGCTGCTCCACAGCCTGTCCAGTGGATTTTTATTTTTATTTTATTTTTTAGCACTGTTGTTGTGCGTTACCTGTGCTGCTCCACAGCCTGTCTAGTGGATTTTTATTTTATTTTAGCACTGTTGTCGTGCGTTACCTGTGCTGCTCCACAGCCTGTCTAGTGGATTTTTATTTTGTTTTAGCACTGTTGTCGTGCGTTACCTGTGCTGCTCCACAGCCTGTCTAGTGGATTTTTATTTATTTTAGCACTGTTGTCGTGCGTTACCTGTGCTGCTCCACAGCCTGTCTAGTGGATTTTTATTTTATTTTAGCACTGTTGTCGTGCGTTGCCTGTGCTGCTCCACAGCCTGTCCAGTGGATTTTTATTTTTATTTTATTTTTTAGCACTGTTGTTGTGCGTTACCTGTGCTGCTCCACAGCCTGTCCAGTGGATTTTTATTTTATTTATTTTATTTTTTAGCACTGTTGTTGTGCGTTACCTGTGCTGCTCCACAGCCTGTCTAGTGGATTTTTATTTTATTTTAGCACTGTTGTCGTGCGTTACCTGTGCTGCTCCACAGCCTGTCTAGTGGATTTTTATTTTATTTTAGCACTGTTGTCGTGCGTTGTCTGTGCTGCTCCACAGCCTGTCTAGTGGATTTTTATTTTATTTTAGCACTGTTGTCGTGCGTTACCTGTGCTGCTCCACAGCCTGTCTAGTGGATTTTTATTTTATTTTAGCACTGTTGTCGTGCGTTACCTGTGCTGCTCCACAGCCTGTCTAGTGGATTTTTATTTTATTTTAGCACTGTTGTCGTGCGTTGCCTGTGCTGCTCCACAGCCTGTCCAGTGGATTTTGATTTTGATTTTATTTTTTTTTGGCACTGTTGTCGTGTGTTACCTGTGCTGCTCCACAGCCTGTCTAGTGGATTTTGATTTTATTTTTTTGGGCGCTGTTGTCGTGCGTTACCTGTGCTGCTCCACAGCCTGTCCAGTGGATTTTTATTTAGCGCTGTTGTCGTGCGTTACCTGTGCTGCTCCACAGCCTGTCCAGTGGATTTTTATTTTGTTTTAGCACTGTTGTCGTGCGTTACCTGTGCTGCTCCACAGCCTGTCTAGTGGATTTTTATTTTGTTTTAGCACTGTTGTCGTGCGTTACCTGTGCTGCTCCACAGCCTGTCTAGTGGATTTTTATTTTGTTTTAGCACTGTTGTTGTGCGTTACCTGTGCTGCTCCACAGCCTGTCTAGTGGATTTCTATTTTGTTTTAGCACTGTTGTCGTGCGTTACCTGTGCTGCTCCACAGCCTGTCTAGTGGATTTTTATTTTGTTTTAGCACTGTTGTCGTGCGTTGCCTGTGCTGCTCCACAGCCTGTCCAGTGGATTTTTATTTTTATTTTATTTTATTTTTTAGCACTGTTGTTGTGCGTTACCTTTGCTGCTCCACAGCCTGTCTAGTGGATTTTTATTTTGTTTTAGCACTGTTGTCGTGCGTTGCCTGTGCTGCTCCACAGCCTGTCCAGTGGATTTTTATTTTTATTTTATTTTATTTTTTAGCACTGTTGTTGTGCGTTACCTTTGCTGCTCCACAGCCTGTCTAGTGGATTTTTATTTTATTTTAGCACTGTTGTCGTGCGTTACCTGTGCTGCTCCACAGCCTGTCTAGTGTCGGATTCCCTGTTTGGGAATCCGCTAGCTTAGCGTAGCTACTAGCTCTTAGCCGTTTTAGCATGGCGGCTTCTCCTGTCTCTCCCGTACTTTTCTGCTCTGGGTGTGAAATGTTTAGTTATTCCTCGGCCTCTTTTAGCAGTAACGGTACATGTAATAAGTGCAGCTTATTCGTAGCTTTGGAGGCCAGGCTGGGCGAATTGGAGGCTCGGCTCCGCACCGTGGAAAATTCTACAGCTAGCCAGGCCCCTGTAGTCGGTGCGGACCAAGGTAGCTTAGCCGCCGTTAGTTCCCCCCCTGGCAGACCCCGTGCAGTCGGGAAGGCAGGCTGACTGGGTGACTGTGAGGAGGAAGCGTAGCCCTAAACAGAAGCCCCGTGTACACCGTCAACCCGTTCACATCTCTAACCGTTTTTCCCCACTCGACGATACACTCGCCGAGGATCAAACTCTGGTTATTGGCGACTCTGTTTTGAGAAATGTGAAGTTAGCGACACCAGCAACCATTGTCAATTGTCTTCCGGGGGCCAGAGCAGGCGACATCGAAGGACATTTGAAATTGCTGGCTAAGGCTAAGCGTAAATTTGGTAAGATTGTAATTCACGTCGGCAGTAATGACACTCGGTTACGCCAATCGGAGGTCACTAAAATTAACATTGAATCGGTGTGTAACTTTGCAAAAACAATGTCAGACTCTGTTGTTTTCTCTGGGCCCCTCCCCAATCAGACCGGGAGTGACATGTTTAGCCGCATGTTCTCCTTGAATTGCTGGCTGTCTGAGTGGTGTCCAAAAAATGAGGTGGGCTTCATTGATAATTGGCAAAGCTTCTGGGGAAAACCTGGTCTTGTTAGGAGATACGGCATCCATCCCACTTTAGAGGGAGCAGCTCTCATTTCTAGAAATCTGGCCAATTTTTTGGGATCCTCCAAACTGTGACTGTCTAGCGTTGGGACCAGGAGGCAGAGCTGTGGTCTTATACACCTCTCTGCAGCTTCTCTCCCCCTGCCATCCCCTCATTACCCCATCCCCGTAGAGACGGTGCCTGCTCCCAGACCACCAATAACTAGCAAAAATCTATTTAAGCATAAAAATTCAAAAAGAAAAAATAATATAGCACCTTCAATTGCACCACAGACTAAAACAGTTAAATGTGGTCTATTAAACATTAGGTCTCTTTCTTCTAAGTCCCTGTTGGTAAATGATATAATAATTGATCAACGTATTGATTTATTCTGCCTAACAGAAACTTGGTTACAGCAGGATGAATATGTTAGTTTAAATGAGTCAACACCCCCGAGTCACACTAACTGTCAGAATGCTCGTAGCACGGGCCGGGGCGGAGGATTAGCAGCAATCTTTCATTCCAGCTTATTAATTAATCAAAAACCCAGACAGAGCTTTAATTCATTTGAAAGCTTGTCTCTTAGTCTTGTCCATCCAAATTGGAAGTCCCAAAAACCAGTTTTATTTGTTATTATCTATCGTCCACCTGGTCGTTACTGTGAGTTTCTCTGTGAATTTTCAGACCTTTTGTCTGACTTAGTGCTTAGCTCAGATAAGATAATTATAGTGGGCGATTTTAACATCCACACAGATGCTGAGAATGACAGCCTCAACACTGCATTTAATCTATTATTAGACTCTATTGGCTTTGCTCAAAAAGTAAATGAGTCCACCCACCACTTTAATCATATTTTAGATCTTGTTCTGACTTATGGTATGGAAATAGAAGACTTAACAGTATTCCCTGAAAACTCCCTTTTGTCTGATCATTTTTTAATAACATTTACATTTACCCTGATGGACTACCCTGCAGTGGGGAATAAGTTTCATTACACTAGAAGTCTTTCAGAAAGCGCTGTAACTAGGTTTAAGGATATGATTCCTTCTTTATGTTCTCTAATGTCATATACCAACACAGAGCAGAGTAGCTACCTAAACTCTGTAAGGGAGTTAGAGTATCTTGTCAATAGTTTTACATCCTCATTGAAGACAACTTTGGATGCTGTAGCTCCTCTGAAAAAGAGAGCTTTAAATCAGAAGTGTCTGACTCCGTGGTATAACTCACAAACTCGTAGCTTAAAGCAGATAACCCGTAAGTTGGAGAGGAAATGGTGTCTCACTAATTTAGAAGATCTTCACTTAGCCTGGAAAAAGAGTTTGTTGCTCTATAAGAAAGCCCTTCGTGAAGCTAGGACATCTTTCTACTCATCACTAATTGAAGAAAATAAGAACAACCCCAGGTTTCTTTTCAGCACTGTAGCCAGGCTGACAAAGAGTCAGAGCTCTATTGAGCTGAGTATTCCATTAACTTTAACTAGTAATGACTTCATGACTTTCTTTGCTAACAAAATTTTGACTATTAGAGAAAAAATTACTCATAACCATCCCAAAGATGTATCGTTATCTTTGGCTGCTTTCAGTGACGCCGGTATTTGGTTAGACTCTTTCTCTCCGATTGTTCTGTCTGAGTTATTTTCATTAGTTACTTCATCCAAACCATCAACATGCTTATTAGACCCCATTCCTGCCAGGCTGCTCAAGGAAGTCCTACCATTATTTAATGCTTCAATCTTAAATATGATCAATCTATCTTTGTTAGTTGGTTATGTACCACAGGCCTTTAAGGTGGCAGTAATTAAACCATTACTTAAAAAGCCATCACTTGACCCAGCTATCTTAGCTAATTATAGGCCAATCTCCAACCTTCCTTTTCTCTCAAAGATTCTTGAGAGGGTAGTTGTAAAACAGCTAACTGATCACCTGCAGAGGAATGGTCTATTTGAAGAGTTTCAGTCAGGTTTTAGAATTCATCATAGTACAGAAACAGCATTAGCGAAGGTTACAAATGATCTTCTTATGGCTTCGGACAGTGGACTTATCTCTGTGCTTGTTCTGTTGGACCTCAGTGCTGCTTTTGATACTGTTGACCATAAAATTTTATTACAGAGATTAGAGCATGCCATAGGTATTAAAGGCATTGCGCTGCGGTGGTTTGAATCATATTTGTCTAATAGATTACAGTTTGTTCATGTAAATGGGGAATCTTCTTCACAGACTAAAGTTAATTATGGAGTTCCACAAGGTTCTGTGCTAGGACCAATTTTATTCACTTTATACATGCTTCCCTTGGGCAGTATTATTAGACGGTATTGCTTAAATTTTCATTGTTACGCAGATGATACCCAGCTTTATCTATCCATGAAGCCAGAGGATACGCACCAATTAGCTAAACTGCAGGATTGTCTTACAGACATAAAGACATGGATGACCTCTAATTTCCTGCTTTTAAACTCAGATAAAACTGAAGTTATTGTACTTGGCCCCACAAATCTTAGAAGCATGGTGTCTAACCAGATCGTTACTCTGGATGGCATTTCCCTGATCTCTAGTAATACTGTGAGAAATCTTGGAGTCATTTTTGATCAGGATATGTCATTCAAAGCGCATATTAAACAAATATGTAGGACTGCCTTTTTGCATTTACGCAATATCTCTAAAATCAGAAAGGTCTTGTCTCAGAGTGATGCTGAAAAACTAATTCATGCATTTGTTTCCTCTAGGCTGGACTATTGTAATTCATTATTATCAGGTTGTCCTAAAAGTTCCCTAAAAAGCCTTCAGTTGGTTCAGAATGCTGCAGCTAGAGTACTGACGGGGACTAGCAGGAGAGAGCATATCTCACCCGTGTTGGCCTCCCTTCATTGGCTTCCTGTTAATGCTAGAATAGAATTTAAAATTCTTCTTCTTACTTATAAGGTTTTGAATAATCAGGTCCCATCTTATCTTAGGGACCTCATAGTACCATATTACCCCATTAGAGCGCTTCGCTCTCAGACTGCGGGCTTACTTGTAGTTCCTAGGGTTTGTAAGAGTAGAATGGGAGGCAGAGCCTTCAGCTTTCAGGCTCCTCTCCTGTGGAACCAGCTCCCAATTCAGATCAGGGAGACAGATACCCTCTCTACTTTTAAGATTAGGCTTAAAACTTTCCTTTTCGCTAAGGCTTATAGTTAGGGCTGGATCGGGTGACCCTGGACCATCCCTTGGTTATGTTGCTTTAGACGTAGACTGTGTTTCATAATTATTGTATGGCCTTGCCTTGCAATGTGGAGCGCCTTGGGGCAACTGTTTGTTGTGATTTGGCGCTATACAAGAAAAAAGTTGATTGATTGATTGATATTGACATCATGCAGTCGCCCATTCAACCAGTGTGTCCATCATCCTCTGACATCAACAAGGCATTTTCATCCACACAACTTGATGTCTTCTCTTTTTTCGGCCATTCTCTGTGAACCCCAGAGATGGTTGTAGGTGTAAATCCCAGTAGATCAGCAGCTTGCGAAATATTCAGACCAGCCCATCTGGTACCAACAACCACACCACGTTCAAAGTCACTTAAATCCTCTTTCCGATGCTCTGTTTGAACTTCAGCAAGTCATCTTCACCACGTCTAGATGATTAAATGCACTGAGTTGCTGCCATGTGATTGGCTGATTAGCCAGTTTTGTTAACAAGCAGTTGAACAGGTGTACCTAATAAAGTGGCCGCTGAGTGTACATATCGGGATCGCAAATTATTTTACTCCCCAATATCAGTATTGTAAGATCCCCCCCAAAAAAACCTATCCATATGGGTCAGGGTCAAGTTTCCAGCACCATGTTGAACCTTTAAGCAGCAGCTTGAGAGTATCAGCAGGCGTTCACACGGCAGGCAGCGGTGCAGGCCGGTGAGGGTCAACACTCATCACGCCGCCGTGTTCTCTGGGAAACTGTTGCCTGTTCCACAGCGACGTGCACGGCAGCGCACGGTGTGGCAGTTTGCTTAATGATTAACACTGTGCTGTGCAAATAGGTGCTGAAATGGAAAAACGTCTCAGTCAACCATTTTAAAAAACGACTCCAGGCAAAAGCCAGAAAACAGGAAACTTCAATTTCTGTTTGGTAAAAGAGAATAAATTCAGAAAACTATCTCCTTGTTCTTCTGCAGGGTTTCAGTCCTCGTAGCCAGAGAACAACACTGCACATTTGTCCTCTCGTGACTCAGAGCGATTTGGATCCGAGTATCTGTTGAGTGTTTGATTTTTACAAACCTGACCAACACAGCTTTCATGTTTTGACCCAAAAATCACGTAGACGATGAGCAGACAAACAAACAACAAAAAAATTGTTTACGTGCTGTTTTTCAAATCAAACTTTTACTTGGCAAGTAAAAATTAATAAACTGGAATTATTTAAAACCTGCTGTATACGAACAAAACTCTAAAATATACAGTAATGTGCATAAGTTTTAGGCACACATCTTAAAATTTGATCATTTTCTCAGGGTAGTGTTTTTTTTTTTTTTTAAACAGAATCTGTGTCTAGTTTCTGGATCCCCATAAAGAAGCTGTGTGTTGTTTTTTTTTTTTTTTTTTTCCTGTTCCTGCACACTGGACCCCACTAAGAGGGAGAGACTCTGGTGGAAACAGCACGTCAGCAGCAGACATGAGACCCAGCAGGTGTTAGGCTTCCACCTCTCTCTTCTTGTCTCTCACCTGTCTCTTCTTGTCTTTAACACTATGCTGCTCCCATTTCCAGCCATGAAGACAGTCAAAGGCGACACCAACTTCGAGCACTGACATCCTCTTTAAAAGTTGCAACAGTGGACAGAACAATCCACGTGTTGTCATCAGGGTCACGCCCACGTTCTCCCAGTCCTGTGTCCTCCAGATGAATACGGGAGATAATGGGACCGTGACAAAAGGTCCTACATTCGCATTCCCCCAGGAGCAATAGGGGATTAAGGACCTTGCTCAAGAGCCCTTCGTGATTTTCTGGTCAGGCTGGGATTTGAACCGAGGATCCTCTGGTCTCATAAAAAAAAAAAAACAAAAAAAAAAAACAGTCCATAAAAAAATTATTTTTATGGACAGAATTTCTAGGCGCAGCCAGGGTGTAGAGGGTCTGGTTTGGGAACCACAGAATCTCGTCTCTGCTGTTTGCAGACGATGTGGTTCTGTTGGCGTCGTCAAATCAGGACCTTCAGCGTGCACTGGGGCGGTTTGCAGCCGAGTGTGAAGCGTCCGAGATGAAAATCAGCACCTCCAAATCTGAGGCCATAGTTCTCAACCGGAAAAAGGTGCTTTGCCCTCTTCAGGTCGGTGGAGTGTCCTTGCCTCAAGTGGAGGAGTTTAAGTATCTCGGGGTCTTGTTCACAAGTGAGGGACGGATGGAGCGTGAGATCAATAGACGGATCGGTGCAGCATCTGCAGTGATGCGGTCGCTGTATCGGACCGTCGTGGTGAAGAGAGAGCTGAGTAGGGGGGCAAAGCTCTCGATTTACCGATTGATCTATGTTCTGATCCTCACCTATGGTCATGAGATTTGGCTCATGACTGAAAGAACAAGATCGTGAGTACAAGCGGCCGAGATGAGTTTCCTCCGCAGGGTGGCTGGGCGCTCCCTTAGAGATAGGGTGAGGAGCTCGGAGTCGAGCCGCTGCTCCTCCACATCGAAAAGAGTCAGTTGAGGTGGCTCAGGCATCTTTTCCAGATGCCCCCTGGACGCCTCACTGGAAAGGTGTTCCGGGCACGTCCCATCAGGAGGCGGCCTCGGGGAAGACCCAGGACACACTGGAGGGACTACATCTCTTGGCTGGCTTGGGAACGCCTTGGGGTTCCCCTGGAGGAGGTGTGTGTGGACCAGGAGATCTGGGCGGCTTTGCTTGAGCTGCTGCCCCCGCGACCCAACTCCGGATAAAGCGGAAGAAAATGGATGGATGGATCCTCTGGTCTCAAGCCCAATGCTTAACCACTAGACCATCACCTCCCCCATGTGCACAGTACCAGAGGTCTCAGAGAGTTCATGTCCCACCACATTACCCAACCAATAGTGCATGTGTCTAGTCCAGTGTGGTTGGTGGAGGTACCTGTTGAAAATGTTATTGCCACTGTTCAATTGCTTGTTAGCACAAATAGCTAATCAGCCAATCACACGGCAGCAACTCAGTTTAGTCGTCTAGACGTGGTGAAGACGACTTGTTGAAGTTCAAACAGAGCATCAGAATGGTGAAGAAAGAGGATTTAAGTGATTTTAATGTGGTGTGGTTGTTTGTGCCAGACTGAGTATTTCAGAGATTTTCACCCACAACCATCTGTAGGGTTCACAGAGAACGGTCCATAAACGAGAAGATAACCAGTGAAAACACCTTGTTGATGTCAGAGGATGATGGACAGAATGGATGAATTGTGATGTCATCATGTCAATATGGGCCAGCATCTCTGAGGAACATTTTTAACACCTTGTTGAATCTATGACACGAAGAATTAAGGCAGTTTTGAAGACAAACGGGGTCCAACCGGGTATGAGCAAGGTGTACCTAATAAAGTGGCCAGTGAGTGTATAATCAAAGAACATTTTTATGATCGTGACAGATCTTTAAGGACACACACACACACACACACACACACAGCCTTTGCAATATGTCATCTGAATCATCTGCGTGAGTGGAAGACTTTCGACCTCACTGCATTGTCATCTTGCAAATATTCTGCCAAAAATGAATTACAGTAGATCTTCAAGCAGACGAGTGAAGCGAGTGAAATGAGGGCATCAGTGCAGCCTGCAGTTAAAAACCACTTCATTTCTAAGAATGCAGACACCAAACAAATGGTCCTCGTCTCACTGATCTGCAGTGAAGCATCTTTTTGCATTTCCTGTTTTGTGTCTCCCTCAATAAATAACAAACCAATTTTTAAGAAACCAGAAGGAGATGCTGTTAGATGACGTCCAAATCATTACATCATGGTGATGATCCAGACGCAGATGTTGTGTGGGCCGCCAGAAGAGGAGGTACTGCTGTCCCACCACCAGAGGGCGCCCTGCCTGGAGTGCGGGCTCCAGGCACCAGAGGGCGCAGCCGCCTCACAGGAGCAGCTAGGGTGACAGCTGTCACGCATCACCTGCAACAGCTGTTATCAATCAGCAGGGGTACATCAGCAGGACGAAGTCTCCACCTCTTTGCCGAGATATCATTCTACCTGGAAGGTAATATTCTCAGCTGACTGCTTGACAGTAACCTTTTGTGATTTTTGTGAGTGATAACAGACCTTTTTTCCAACGAGAGGTGGAGGTAGCTTTCCTGCCGTGCGGATTACTGGGTGCATACGCGCCCACCTTTAATTGTGTTTTTGTTCCTCGCCAGCAGTACCAGGTCCGACACGCGGAGGCAGTGGCCACCTGGGAGTTCGGGACTTGGCGGCTCCAGTATTCCCGGGGTCTGGTGGCGGAGGAAATCGTGTGGTTCCGGTTCTGCTTTGGACAGGTGTCTCCTATCTTCGAGCCTGCCCACATGACAACTTTGTGAATTGATTCTGATCTATTGTTGTAATCTGTTGTATTTGTTGTGCACATTCACAACAGTAAAGTGTTGTTATTTGACCTACTCCATTGTCCGTTCCTTTGCGCCCCCTGATGTGGGTCCGTGTACCGACACTTTCCCAACAGGATATCTCGGCCAGCGTCATGGATCCCGAGGGGCGTCAACCGGCTGTTGAACGGCCAATGGAAGAACAGGGCGCACAGGCGTCCGCAGGAGGAATGATCGGTGAGTTGCAGCGGATCCTCACCGCTTTCACGGCTCGGTTGGATTTAATGACCGAGCAGAACGTCCTCCTTAACCGCAGGGTGGAGGCTCTCGCCGCGCAGGTGGAAGCGCGCCCTCAGGGCGCTGCTGCGGCTCTCCCTCCTGTCGACCCTGTGCGTAACAGTGACGTTCCACAGGTCGTTCAACGACCCCTCCCACCTTCCCCGGAAGCATACATAAGCCCTCCAGAGCCGTACGGAGGTTGTGTGGAGACATGCGCGGACTTTCTTATGCAGTGTTCGCTCGTCTTCGCACAACGTCCCGTCATGTACGCGACTGATGCTAGTAAGATAGCTTATGTCATTAATCTGCTTCGCGGCAAGGCACGCGCTTGGGCTACAGCGCTTTGGGAGCAAAATTCACGGCTCCTTCTGATATATGATGGGTTTGTGAGGGAGTTCAGAACAGTGTTCGATCACCCAAATAGAGGAGAGACCGCTTCAGCCGTGCTGCTGTCAATGAGACAGGGGTGCCGGAGCGCAGCTGTTTATGCAGTCGACTTCCGCATCGCGGCTGCGAGGTCCGGCTGGAATAACACTGCCCTCCGCGCCGCCTTCGTAAACGGACTGTCGTTGGTCCTGAAGGAGCTCCTGGTGGCCAAGGACGAACCGCGGGATTTAGACGGGCTTATTGATCTCGTTAGAGGAACGCCGTCGGGAGCGAGGCGAAGGACGTGACCGGATACGCGCCGCCCCTCTCCCTTCCGGGTTCGAAAAGGGGCCGCCCTCCCCACGCTCCACAGCCGCAGCGCTTTGTGGGGCAACAGCTCCCCCTGGTGACGTTGTTAGGGAAACGCACAGGGCCAAAATGGGGAGGCTGATCCGTGGAGAGTGTTTTCTCTGCAGCTCAACAGAGCACACACAGAGAGACTGCCCCAAACGGCCAAAACGTCAACACTCACCCTTAGAGACTGGGCTAAGGGGGGGGTCAAGACATTCAAGTGAGACACACACAAATTGCCACACGACTCCCAGTCACAATCCTGAGCGGGGATTTAACCCTTCAAGCCCGAGCACTGGTGGACACGGGGTCAGAAGGGAATCTGCTAGACAGCAGATGGGCAAAGGAGGTAGGGCTCCCTCTGGTGGCGCTTCCTTCGCCATTGCAGGTGCGGGCACTAGATGGCACCCTCCTCCCTTTACTCACACACAAGACACAACCAGTAACTCTGGTGGTGTCTGGAAACCACCGGGAGGAGATTGAGTTTTTTGTAACTTCTTCTACCTCCCGCGTGATTTTGGGCATCCCATGGATGTTAAAGCACAATCCCCGGATCGATTGGCCGTCTGGGGTGGTGGTTCAGTGGAGCGAAACCTGCCATCGGGTGTGTTTAGGATCCTCGGTTCCTCCCGGTTCCCAGGCTAAGGAGGAGGTCAAAGTCCCTCCCAATCTGACGGCAGTGCCGGTTGAGTACCACGATCTTGCTGATGTCTTCAGCAAGGATCTGGCACTCACCCTTCCCCCGCACCGTCCGTACGATTGTGCCATTGATTTGGTTCCAGGCGCTGAGTTCCCGTCCAGCAGGCTGTACAACCTCTCACGACCTGAGCGTGAATCAATGGAGACCTACATCCGGGACTCATTAGCTGCCGGGCTGATCCGGAACTCCACCTCCCCGATGGGGGCAGGTTTCTTTTTTGTGGGCAAGAAAGATGGCGGACTTCGTCCATGTATTGATTACAGGGGGCTGAATGAGATTACGGTTCGCAACCGATACCCGTTGCCATTATTAGATTCCGTGTTCACCCCCCTGCATGGAGCCAAAATCTTTACTAAGCTGGATCTTAGAAATGCGTATCACCTGGTTCGGATCCGGAAGGGAGACGAATAGAAGACGGCATTCAACACCCCATTAGGTCACTTTGAGTACCTGGTCATGCCGTTCGGCCTCACAAACGCCCCCGCGACGTTCCAAGCATTGGTTAATGATGTCTTGCGGGATTTCCTGCACCGATTCGTCTTCGTATATCTAGACGATATACTCATCTTTTCTCCGGATCCTGAGACTCATGTCCGTCATGTACGTCAGGTCCTGCAGCGGTTGTTGGAGAACCGGCTGTTTGTGAAGGGAGAGAAGTGTGAGTTTCACCGCACATCTTTGTCCTTCCTGGGGTTTATCATCTCCCCCAACTCCGTCGCTCCTCATCCGGCCAAGGTTGCGGCGGTGAGAGACTGGCCCCAACCCACTAGCCGTAGGAAGCTGCAACAGTTCCTCGGCTTTGCAAATTTCTACAGGAGGTTCATTAAGGGCTACAGTCAGGTAGTTAGCCCCCTGACAGCCCTGACCTCACCAAAAGTCCCCTTCACCTGGTCGGATCGTTGCGATGCCGCGTTCAAGGAGTTGAAACGGCGCTTCTCGTCTGCACCCGTTCTGGTGCAGCCCGATCCTAGTCGCCAGTTAGTGGTTGAAGTGGATGCCTCGGACTCAGGGATAGGAGCCGTGCTTTCCCAGAGCGGGAAGACTGATAAGGTCCTTCACCCGTGTGCCTATTTTTCCCGCAGGTTGACCCCGGCCGAACGGAACTATGACGTCGGCAATCGAGAACTCCTTGCGGTGAAAGAGGCTCTTGAAGAGTGGAGACATCTGTTGGAGGGAACGTCCGTGCCATTCACGGTTTTCACTGACCACCGGAACCTGGAGTATATCAGGACCGCCAAGCGGCTGAACCCCAGGCAAGCCCGCTGGTCACTGTTCTTCGGCCGTTTTGACTTCCGGATCACCTACCGTCCCGAGACCAAGAACCAGAGATCGGATGCCTTGTCCCGGGTACATGAAGATGAAGTCAAAGTGGAGTTGTCGGATCCACCGGAACCCATCATCCCGGAGTCCACTATCGTGGCCACCCTCACCTGGGACGTAGAGAGAACCGTCCGGGAGGCCCTGGCACGAAGCTCAGACCCCGGAACTGGGCCGAAGAACAAACTATACGTCCCACCAGAAGCTAGGGCTGCAGTCCTGGACTTCTGTCACGGCTCCAAGCTCTCCTGTCATCCAGGGGTGCGAAGAACCGTGGCAGTTGTCCGGCAGCGCTTCTGGTGGGCGTCCCTAGAGGCCGACGTCCGGGATTATATCCAGGCCTGCACCACCTGCGCCAGGGGCAAGGCTGACCATCGCCGGGCATCAGGTTTACTCCAGCCGCTGCCCGAGCCTCATCGCCCCTGGTCCCACATCGGCCTGGATTTTGTCATGGGCCTCCCGCCGTCCCAGGGTAACACCACCATCCTCACGATAGTGGACCGATTCTCCAAGGCGGCCCACTTCGTGGCCCTCCCGAAGCTCCCAACAGCCCAGGAGACAGCAGACCTCCTGGTCCACCACGTCGTCCGGCTGCATGGGATTCCAACAGACATCGTCTCCGATTGCGGTCCCCAGTTCTCCTCGCAAGTCTGGAGGAGCTTCTGCCGGGAACTGGGGGCCACGGTGAGTCTCTCGTCCGGGTACCACCCTCAGACCAACGGGCAAGCAGAATGGGTAAACCAGGAGGTGGAGCAGGCCTTGCGCTGCGTGACTGCCGCACACCCGGCGGCCTGGAGTACCCATTTGGCCTGGATCGAGTATGCCCATAACAGCCAGGTGTTATGGGCACCGGCCTCTCCCCTTTTGAGGTATGTCTGGGGTATCAGCCCCCGTTGTTTCCGGTGGTTGAGGGAGAGGTCGGTGTGCCCTCGGTCCAGGCCCACCTGCGGAAGTGCCGTCGGGTGTGGCGTGCCGCCCGTTCTGCTTTGCTAAAGGCCCGGACGAGGGCAAAAGCCCATGCAGACTGTCGGCGGACCCCGGCCCCTGCGTCCTCCACAAAGGACATCCCCCTACAAGTGGACTACCCCAAGTTACAGGACCGTTACATCGGCCCATTCAAGATCCTGAAGGTCATCAGATCCATCCTGTGTTTCATGTGTCCCGGATTAAACCTCATCACTCCTCACCCCTCTGTACTCCGGGTCCGGCGCCGCCTCCTGCCCGGATCATCGATGGCGAGCCGGCTTGGACTGTACGCCGGCTTTTGGATGTCCGTAGGATGGGCCGGGGCTTCCAGTATTTGGTGGACTGGGAGGGGTACGGCCCCGAAGAACGCTCCTGGGTGAAGAGGAGCTTCATCCTGGACCCGGCCCTCCTGGCCGATTTCTACCGCCGCCACCTGGACAAGCCTGGTCGGGCGCCAGGAGGCGCCCGTTGAGGGGGGGGTCCTGTTGTGTGGGCCGCCAGAAGAGGAGGTACTGCTGGCCCACCACCAGAGGGCGCCCTGCCTGGAGTGCGGGCTCCAGGCACCAGAGGGCGCAGCCGCCTCACAGGAGCAGCTAGGGTGACAGCTGTCACGCATCACCTGCAACAGCTGTTACCAATCAGCAGGGGTACATCAGCAGGACGACGTCTCCACCTCTTTGCCGAGATATCATTCTACCTGGAAGGTAATATTCTCAGCTGACTGCTTGACAGTAACCTTTTGTGATTTTTGTGAGTGATAACAGACCTTTTTTCCAACGAGAGGTGGAGGTAGCTTTCCTGCCGTGCGGATTACTGGGTGCATACGCGCCCACCTTTAATTGTGTTTTTGTTCCTCGCCAGCAGTACCAGGTCCGACACGCGGAGGCAGTGGCCACCTGGGAGTTCGGGACTTGGCGGCTCCAGTATTCCCGGGGTCTGGTGGCGGAGGAAATCGTGTGGTTCCGGTTCTGCTTTGGACAGGTGTCTCCTATCTTCGAGCCTGCCCACACGACACCTTTGTGAATTGATTCTGATCTATTGTTGTAATCTGTTGTATTTGTTGTGCCCATTCACAACAGTAAAGTGTTGTTATTTGACCTACTCCATTGTCCGTTCCTTTGCGCCCCCTGTTGTGGGTTCGTGTACCGACACTTTCCCAACAGCAGATCCAGGACGTGACCACTGTCTGTAGCACTGAGAGTAAAGGGGGGGGTGTCATAACCATTAAAAAAGTAATCCTGCTGCTCATGCAAATCCTGTCCCAGACAGGAAGTGGAACAATTCACCAAAACCGCAAACTCCACACAGAAAGGACCGGGTCGGACTCAAGCGTGGGTCTGTCTTACTGCGAGGCAGCAGTGCCACCCACTAAACCACCGTGTCAACTCCAACACATTTTATATTCCACAACTGTCCTGTTTCCTCACATTTATGCCAGGTGGCTCTGTTTCCTTGATGACTGTAGCAGCGTGTCTGTTCTCACACGGCTGTTTTAGTGTATTTACTGCTGCACTCGTTCTCTTCTGAGCTGATGGACAGCAGCGTGAGTGAAGCAGGACTGAGACCAAGTCCCACGGGAGGCTTTACCAAAGAGCCGAGGCTTAAACTGGGGGTAACTAGACAGTAAAGGACCAAAGGAGGTCACGGTTTTTATTCCGTGACCGTCACACTGAAAGTGAAGCTGTAATTTATCGCTGCCACTGTCAGCCGGCGCTACTTGAAGCCTTAAAGGCTTATTAACCACTGGCCCGCCAACAAAAAAGCGCTTTAATTTAGCAACCTAAAAGAGAGGCATCCTGTGAGGAAACTCTGGTTTGTAGATGGAACAGAGACGAGCAAACGAAGCCACACACACACACAAACACACACTTTAGATCAGGGGTGCCCACTTCTAATGAGCCTTTCATTGGATTCAGGTGTGTTGGAGCAGGGAGACAACTAAGAGTGTCAGGAAGGTCGATCTCGAGGACTGAACTTGGGCACCCCTGCTTTAGATGGAACACAACCACCTTATCATAAATAATAAATGGGTCCTGTAAAGTTGGGTGTCCTTTTGTGTTGTGTGCCAGAAGAAAACAGTCTGAATCGGCCTCTTCAGGCTTCGGTGCGTCACGTCAGTTTTTCCGTCTGCACTTACCCTGAAATCGATGCCCACGGTGGAGATGAAGCTCCCAGCTAAGAAGGCCCCATCCTTAAAGCGAACCAACAGGCAGGTCTTCCCCACCCCTGAATCTCCAACCAGCATCACCTGAGAGACAGAAGAAGCCAACATGTGGACGGAGAAGGTCGGAAACACGTCGTGATATCAGACATCATTCACGCTCAGACGCCGTCACAGCAGCTGAGTTTTCAGGCTGCGGTGCTTTTTGAGCAGCTCCCACATGAAACACTGAGCAAAAAACCTGTTGTTTCAACCCATAAACTTTCTAAAACAATGAAAACACTGTAATTCAAAGGCTTTTATTGTGAAAATGCAAAACCAGAAGTGTATGGTGACACTGTGGGAAACATGATGCTCTGAAAAACATATTTTTACTTGAAAAACAAAAACGTTATTTGTAAAATGTAGCATGTTCAAACTAAACTACATTTGTGACAAAACAGAAGAAATTAACACTACCCCCCCCCCCCCCCCCCCCCCCCCCACGACGGTCACTCAAATGTAGCATACATGCTAATTATCAGCAGTGTTAAGAATTCTATTTTTGTTAGCAAGAAAAAGAACAAAATCAGCTCCTTGTGGCTAATTTGCATAAATAAAGACTTACAGCTGAGTTCTACATTTTGTGTTAAAACACGTGAGGGGTTTCTAATGTACTGCGATGCAACAGGACGTTTTGTCTCATGTGAGTGAAAACCCATCACACACACACACACACACACACACACACACACACACACACACACACACACACACACACACACACACACACACACACAGTGTTTATTACATGGAAAACCAAACAAAAACACTAGAACTTTTGCTTTTGTCCGGTGAGTGTGAGTATCTGGTTTATATGATGACGGTTTAGGGGAGTTTTATTGTACGTGGTTATTGACAGGTTGGAGGTTATGTCTGACAGAACAGATGTTTCTTCAGTCTTGACTGATACGGTTTACCTGAATCAGATGGTCTGATCTCTGCTGACAGGCTGTTCCATAAAACAGGTGCACATCATTAGAAAGATCTTTGTCTTGCTTTTTCCTTTACATGTGGAACACAGAACATGCATTCTGAGAACGCAGGGCACGGGCCGGGACGTAAGGTCTTACAGGACCTACCAGGTAGGAGGGTGCAAGTTCATTTAAAATTGTACATATTAACAATAAATTGTCAAAATCTGCCCTCAAATGAAGTGGAAGGCAGTTAAGTGACACTAAAATTGAGATAATATGATCAAATTAGTAGAGGCTCTAAGCCACAAAATAAATCGTTCACTTTGTGATAGAAGCACCAAAGTTGGCTTAAATGTAGTTTATTATATGCCCTTTCAAAAAAGTAACGGTTCCATGAAATAGCTCAAGGAGAACTGGGGGAAATCTAACCCTCAACTGATATACCCAAAGATATAAAAAGTGACAGATTTTTCCTGAATTTGTTGGAATGCATCCAACTAAACTTAATTTTAGGAATCCTTACAAATAGATTTGGACATTTTTTTGTGACATGTATGGAAATCATAAGTAATTGCATCTCACCAACAAAAAAGGAGAACTGGGGTCAAATATAATGAAGGTAATATGCTTATTTTTCACACACACATATGCAAAAATAGATTATTCACTAGCATCAAGTAAGTTCAGACATAATTTTTTAATAGTTGTTTTAAAATAGATGTTTGATCAAAAAGCATTTATTTTTTAATCCCCCAATTTTATATCATTATTAGTTACAGAGCCACAGAAAAGTGATGACTAATAGGTAATAACATTGTTTTATTCATAAAATGACACCCTTGTATGTTTTTACAGAATGTATGACGTTTTACTTATAGTATTATCATTCTTTTTAACTAATGGTTTATGGTGTAAATTTTGACTTTAAAGTAACATTTATATAACTGTTACAGTATAACATAAAATAGACATACTTTATTTCTGAAATATTAGGGTTTTTTTCTTTTGTTTGCAATAGTCATCAATAGTTTTTCTGTCTAAACAAGTAAATGCTAGAAACAAAGACGTTTTTATGAGTTTTACTCTTGGTGTACAGAAGTTTCAAGTCACTTTGAAATTACTTACAACTATAAAGCTCAATAACCACAAAAATAACTCAGAACAAGATGTATTATATTAACTAACCAATAGTGAAAAACAGTTTACATGTCCTGTCTACTACAATTTCCACAACAGGCACACAGTGCAGTGCAAGGTAGGTTTGCCTTTGAGCATTTGCAAAGACCCCGACAGGCTTTCATGCATCCACAGTGAATAAGTTCCTTACAAGCTTTGCATGCTTCAGGCAACTCTGACCACAAAGGCCTCCATCTTTCTTCAACAAGTTGCCAACCCCACTTATCTGGTGACGGGTACTCTGGTCTTGGAATCAGTGTTTGACCCCAGATGAATGCTGATTGACACACTGAGCGCTTTATGTGTTCCCGAAGAGATCCTTGGGTTGGGGGAATATTTTCCAATGACTTAGTTCCCATGGCAAACAGCTTCTGGCGTGCCATGTTTACACTTGTCTCCTCCAATGTTCTATAGAGTAAAACAACAAAGTGCTCTAATGTTGCATACATATCTGGTGTGATGGTCTCTATGTAGTGAGAAAGACTGGGTGTTACATCCCCAAACACCTCCCATAGCTCCCAAGCAGATTTCTTCCCGCGTCCTGCAAAAGCTGATGTTACATCGCATCCAGTGAAGGAGTGAAAAAATGGTAAGGCTTCTGCTTTTTCTCTACCTATTTTTTCATTGATTGCATTTGCAGAAATGAGACGGTATGATTTTCCAACCCCGAAAACCAACCATATCTCAGCTTCTATATGATGCACCATGGCTACAGCAATGACAACAACATCAGTATCTACTGTGCGTAACAATATCTTTTTGTATCCCAAGTCAGCAGCATGTTTTGCATGCAGCAGCATACGAGTATCAGCCTCTTCATGTGTGCATCTCTCCATCCTGACACTGTTGATATTGGCCATGAGCACATCTTCATCATAAGTAGTATACAGCTCCTTCTCACCTACATCAATGGTGCTGAGTTTGAAGCTGCAATGAAGCATGCAAATTAACATTTAGAATACATTAGACAATGATGTTCACAATGCATTTACTTTTGAGATAAAAGTAGATAGATAAACACTCTGATGGTAAAACCCTTGTTGCAATCAAAATGTTAATAAATTAAATTTTCCACAGGGCCGTCTAGTTAGTATTGAGTTAGTGGATGCATAAAAAGAAATAGAACTTTATTTACTTGTCAAGTGTTTTTGATACGTTTATGTTTGATACATGTTTGTTTTGAAGGCATCATGGTCTTTTTTCTGTTGTTTTACAGCCATCTTAAATTTCAGGATTGAAGCCACATGTAGACACCTTTTGAGCTTACCATAATGATCGGCATTCTTGAAAACATGGGCAAAGATACCAATATCATTTCCCTTGAATGACCAGAACTCTTGAAATTAGCTTTCAAGGTTCATTGGCGGTCATATTGAATGTGGCTGCTATTTCTATTTTATGTACCTTTAACTGTCATCAGTTAGTGTAAGGATACATTACTGTGCTAAACATCAAAAGTGTCGGTAGTAATTGTGTTTGTATTACTTACAAAGTAACACTCATTTTGATTCTGCAATTGTTTTGGCAGCCATATTTGATTTTCAAGATGGCATTGATCACTAATTCTTGCTTATTTTAGGCCATTATATATTATATTGACCAACTTACTAAGCTTGGACACCAAGATTGTCATTACATTTATTATTGAAGCAAAAGTGTTGTAATTTTTTTGCCTGATGGCAGCCATCTTGGATTTTCAAGATGGCCGTCATATGTAGACCATTTTTGATTGCACAAATATGACCACAGAGCCCAAAAAGCTAGAAAAAGACACCAAGATCATCTTCCTAGCTCCTCTATAACTCCTAAAATGAGCTATTATAACTTTATAGGTGGCCATTTTGAAAAAATGGCTGAAATATACTGTTCCAGTCATACGTGACAATGGAACTGTTCCTAAATCTGTTTCTTATATCAAAACAGATCTGTGTGCAAAATTTGGCACTTCTATCAGAAAGTGAACGATTTTGAGGCTTAGAGCCCCTACTAAATTTTCTCTTCCTGGTAAGAACTCTGGTACCAGCATTCTGAACCAGCTGAAGACCAGGGGCCTCGTGTACAAAGACTTGTGTGGATTTCCTACTGAAACATGGCGTACTCCAAAACCCAGAAACTGGCATAAACATAAAAATACCAAAAAACGAAGAAAAAAAACAAAAAACACACACACAAAAATACCACTACTGTCCCAGTGTGGGAATGGAGGTCATTGTACCGCCTGTCTTGGTTGGTGTTCATTCTGCAGCTCGAGTTTCATCAGCAAAACACAAAACAAATAAAGAAATAAATAAAAGACATTATTTGAATGCGGACATGCCCCAATGTGCCCGTGCTGGTTTTCATTTGGAACAATTACACAAATGAATGATTTAACCACCAGGCAGCCACACATTGTGCACCATGCCAGCCTCCAGTCTGTCCCCAACCCAATGCATTTGTGCATCATATAGGATTTGAACACTGATGGAATGAAAGTTTCCTATTAAAAACCAATTCATCATGTGACAGCGCCTTTATAACAATATGTGCACAGTCAATAGCTCCAATTACGTTCAGGAAACCAGCTTTTGTTGCAAATTTCGCTTTAATATTGGAATGTGATGTACCTGGAAGACATTCAGATGATTGTGTTCCACACAGCTGGATCAGCCCATGGTTGACTGGCACATTCCTGACCGATTGGCCAGCTCACACAGGAATGCCTCTGTTGCCAGGAAGCCCAGCATGGTCAGCACCTGTGTGGCCACAGACAACCCCAGGCTCCTCGCCATATTGCGCTCTGGGCTGACTGCAGTTCTGGGCACAACTCCAGTAACAGAGACATTTGTAATCAGAATTGGTTTATGAGCCAGTTATCCTCATTTGTAAGTAAATCCTTGCGTTCCCTGAATACTCGCTCACGTTGGACTGCACCATTTGTAAGGTCCTCTAGCAACACTAATGCAGCCACTGTTAGTGCCATTTTATGCATCAGTTTACGCCTGCCTTTTTAATATATATATGTAGAATTGTGCGCACGCCAGCCTGGATTTTTGCGTGACGCACCGCACATTTCCACAGTCATTTCACTTTTGATACATCTAAATGCTAGGATGTAGACGGAGGGATGCCAGTATGCAGCCTTTATACATGAGGCCCCAGTTCATGGTATGTGGGAAACCAGAAAATACAATAATCAATTCTTGATTGAATAAAAACATGAATCATCAAATCATCTCTGTTAGCTTTGGACAGGACAGGCAGAGTGTTGGTGATATATTACGCAAATGAAAAAAGGTAGGTTTGTTCTGGGATCTATGTGCATTTATAGACGGGGAAAACTGAAAGTCTTTGGCACCAGTGAAAGGTTTTTTTAATAGCTGTTAAGTTTATGTACGGCAAAGACCAAAAAAGAGAGAGAATTTAAAAATTCGTTTAAGCTATTTTTGCCTATTTTATTTGGTAATATAGTATAATGCAATCAATATTTGCATGCAAAGGTGCAGAGAAAGCTTTGGTTTGCGCCCCGGAGAAAATAACTAGCTGCGCCCCTGCAGATGTCCCAAGAGGAAGTTCGAATTTCTCCGTAAAACAGACACATTGTGGTTCAGTGACTGTGCGTAAACCACGGAGCAGCATTTGTGAAGTTACCTTGAATGCGAAGTCGTAGAACTCTCCGCTGCTGCTGATGGACGGTCTGCTGGGATAAACCAGCCCGGAGGACGGAGCTCCGGCAGCCGACAGACCTTTGGCCGCCCTGCCGCTGCTCGGGGACGCTTTGGGGCTCTTGGAGCTCCCGTTGCCTCTCGCCGCCTTCTTCCTGGACATGTCGACCTGTTCAGCTCCGATCAGTGAAGACGCGACAGCGTGTCGAAGGTGTGAAAACAAATGGTTCGACTCTCACTCTGGTCTGCGTCGACGACAAACGAGCTCACCTGTTCATGTCTGACGCCGCGCGTAAAAACGCGTCCGCTCCGGAGACGCTGTGCGTAAAACGCGCCCGACTGAAGCCACACGGAAACAGATCTGCTGGTGGAACTGGATCTCTGCACGTCTTCGATCCAGTTTACAGCGGAAACACTCATCCCTCTGTCTCCCTGCTTCCACCTGATGAAAGAAAAATCCACCCAACCATTTTTTATTAACCAAACTAATGGAACAATTAAATGATGAGCTAATGCAGTGAGTGATGAACTGTTTGACAAGTTCATCTTAAACACTTATGTAAGATTCACTTGACTTCCACATTTGCTACAACTTAATTTGTTTTTCGGATTCACGGTTCCACTTCTGTAAAAAAAATGAACAAAACGTCGGCTGATGTCATTTCATGTAACGGATCGATATGCGATCAATGCAGCATACAAATTACCAACATTTTCCATCCATTCATTTCCTATACTTGCTTGGTCCCATTAAGGGTCACTGGGGGTCTGGACTCCGTCCCAGCAGTCACAGGGTGTGAGGTGGGTTCACTCCGGACAGAAAACCAGTCGATATCACTGATTTCATTTCTCAAAAGAATAATTGCCAGATAAATCAGTAATGGTCATTTGCTGCGGCCTGCAAATGATGAATATTTTTACAATTAAACTAATACATGAATCTAAAAATGGTCCGTGTATATATAAGATTTGAGGGAGCGTACAATTGGCATGCTGACAGCAGGAATGTCAACCAGAGCTGTTGCTCGTGTATTGAATGTTCATTTCTCTACCATAAGCCGTCTCCAAAGGCGTTTCAGAGAATTTGGCAGTACATCCAACCAGCCTCACAACCACAGACCACGTGTAACCACACCAGCCCAGGACCTCCACATCCAGCATGTTCACCTCCAAGATCGTCTGAGACCAGCCACTCGGACAGCTGCTGAAACAATCGGTTTGCATAACCAAAGAATTTCTGCACAAACTGTCATAAACCGTCTCAGGGAAGCTCATCTGCATGCTC
Source organism: Thalassophryne amazonica (assembly GCF_902500255.1). Classification (NCBI taxonomy): domain Eukaryota; kingdom Metazoa; phylum Chordata; class Actinopteri; order Batrachoidiformes; family Batrachoididae; genus Thalassophryne; species Thalassophryne amazonica. The sequence goes on from NC_047120.1 coordinate 72,710,169, forward strand.
GTCGTCCTCATCGGGGTCTCGACCTGACTCCAGTTCGTCGGCAAATGCTCACATTCGCTGGCGTTTGGCACATTGGAGAGGTGTTCTCTTCACGGATGAATCCCGGTTCACACTGTCCAGGGCAGATGGCAGACAGCGTGTGTGGCATCGTGTGGGTGAGCAGTTTTCTGATGTCAATGTTGTGGATCGAGTGGCCCATGGTGGCGGTGGGGTTATGGTATGGGCAGGCGTCTGTTATGGACGAAGAACACAGGTGCATTTTATTGATGGCATTTTGAATGCACAGAGATACCGTGACGAGATCCTGAGGCCCATTGTTGTGCCATACATCCAAGAACATCACCTCATGTTGCAGCAGGATAATGCACGGCCCCATGTTGCAAGGATCTGTACACAATTCTTGGAAGCTGAAAATGTCCCAGTTCTTGCATGGCCGGCATACTCACCGGACATGTCACCCATTGAGCATGTTTAGGATGCTCTGGACCGGCGTACACGATATCCAGCAACTTCGCACAGCCATTGAAGAGGAGTGAACCAACATTCCACAGGCCACAATTGACAACCTGATCAACTCTATGTGAAGGAGATGTGTTGCACTGCACGAGGCAAATGATGGTCACACCAGATACTGACTGGTATCCCCCCCAATAAAACAAAACTGCACCTTTTATTGTGGGCAGTCTAAGGCACACCTGTGCACTAATCATGGTGTCTAATCAGCATCTTGATATGGCACACCTGAGGTGGGATGGATTATCTCAGCAAAGGAGAAGTGCTCACTATCACAGATTTAGACTGGTTTGTGAACAATATTTGAGGGAAATGGTGATATTGTGTATGTGGAAAAAGTTTTAGATCTTTGAGTTCATCTCATACAAAATGGGAGCAAAACTAAGTGTTGATTTTATATTTTTGTTGAGTGTATATATATATATATATATATATAAAGTCATCAAAACTATTGACTCATCAAAACGTAGTAGAAAACCCCCCCATACAATCAGCTTTTTTTTTTTTTTTTTTTTTTTTTAAGTATGAAGGATTTGTGTTCCCATGTTGTTTGCTGGGGAAAAAGCACCAATATGCTGATGAAATGTTAGTTTATGATTCTAAATGTGCACGCGCCCTCTTTGACATCATGTGACCCGCTGGAGGGAAAATGACTGAAGGAGCACGTGGCCCAGTGTGACCCGTCTATGAATCCACTTTCACAGCACGCCACTTTTTAATAAGCTCACCATCAAACACATCTGCTTCCTGTTTGTCTTCTGCTCTAATTGCCTTCACAGCTTTCATGCAGGCTTTGATTGGACACCAGATCATGTGGTCACCTAACAGGGAGCAGGCTCGAGTCTCCATTCCTGTTCAGCTCATGGGATGTGATTTTTTTCCTGAAAATGTGAGTGTTTCCAGGTGATTACCAGAAGTTTCTGGTTCAATTCTCTGCTGGGAAAATGTGGCAACACAAGAGGCTGAATCACAGCTGTGTTTCTCTTAACAACCACCTTCTTTACGTATAGTCGATTTGACTGGTTGCGGAGCTTTAGGGAATCAGCCCTGAGATCTTCATTCATTCTTACCTTGGTAACAGACCACAAGGTTGCCTTCAACAGGACATTCACATCTCTCAAATATTTTAGAGTGTATCTCCAGGGTAGCTGTGAGGTTTTTATTTCTATTTTTTTGCTAAACTCTGCAGAAGAACCTTGAACATAAATAGTGAGTCATGATTTCAATAAATCTGCTTGTTTCAGAGAGGCCTTGGGTGGGTGGGTGATGTGGGGGGGGGGGGGGGGGGGGGGGGGGTCAGTGATCCTGTTTCAAAAAAAAAAAAAAAAAAAAAAAGATTTTCTTCATCTCTGTAATGTTGCTCCTTATTATTGAAATTATTTCAGTCTTATGAAGTCCAAACTCTGTATGTCTGGAAACAGTTTAGGTGGCTTTTAACTGAGACGGGTCAAAACGTGTGCAAACCAACACCTACAGTGACGACTGGATGTCCTTGGTCCTCAGTCTCTGCGTAGGACCTTTGGGTACCACTGGAATGACTTGGTGTCAAAAGACTGGTTCCTTTGTGGGGTGTAGATGAGGAGTATCCTGTGCATGGTGAGGGAGCATCAGCTACAATGTTTTGGCCAAGTGGTTCAGGTATTCTGGTCATGATCCAGCACATACGGTGCTTTCCTAAAGTATTCGGCCCCTTGGTATTTCACACAGTTTAATTTGTTTAAGCCATTTCAAGAACAAAAAATTAATCAAGCTTCTCAATATAAAAAACATTTCTAAAAATATCTTCCTTAAACTCAAACTGAAAGTAAATCTCTACAACTCGATATAAATTAATTAAAAATATATAAAAAAAAAACAAGATGATGGTTTGCATGGAAAGCTTTCATATAATACCTTAAATAATCAGTTTTATTGCCAGTTTAGCAGAATATTTACAGAAGAATCATGCAGGTGGTGGTGGGGGCACTGGGTTTGGTGTGGATACTCCTTAGACATTGCTCTTTTGGGGAACCCAGTTGGCCACTTGGGTTTTTAGTGGGTAGCTAGGTGGGGGTCGGTTGGGGAATTGCACAGGGGTCAGAACTGGGAGATGCTCCAGTCGTGTTGAAGGCTGTACCACATTGTTTGTCTGCTCACAGGGATTCCAGGGGTTTATAGTTTGGACTGTTTGTGACCGAGTGTTCTGGAGTTGTGGTGTGGAAAATCAGGGATGGTGACGGGGGTCAATTTCAGTTTGTGCAGAGGTCAAAAGTTAAAGTTGCTCTAATTTTGGTAAAAAGTGATGAAAATTATTGGTTGAGTTAGTGGGGTTTTGTAAGGGAGTAGTTTGCACCATGTGTCATGTTAGTTGTCATGTTGCAGGGTAACATGTCACATGTCACATGGGGGAGGTAATGGTCTAGTGGTTAAGGTGTTGGGCTTGAGTCCAGAAGATCATGGGTTCAAATCCCCGCCTGACTGGAAAATCACTAAGGGCCCTTGGCCTATTGCTCCCGGTGTGTAGTGACCGCCTTGTATGGCAGCACCCTGACATCGGGGTGAATGTGAGGCATTGTTGTAAAGCACTTTTCCATCTGATACAGATGGAAAAGCACTCTATAAATGCAGTCAATTTACCATTTACATGTCGTGGAATCTGGTGGACGCTGACCTTTTTGGCCTTTGCTTTGGAGACATTTGGCACAGTCAAAACTGTTCCATTTATTAACCCTATTAGGGGAGGTGATGGTCTCATGGACTTTGGACCAGAGGATCCTGGGTTTAAATCCCAGCCTGACATGGAAATGGTCAAGGTCCTTAACCCCCTAGTTGCTCCCAGTGTGTAGTGAGCGCCTTGTATGGCAGCACCCTCACACCGGGGTGAATGTGAGGCATTATTGTAAAGCGCTTTGAGTGTCCGATGCCGGTGGAAAAGCGCTATATGAATGCAGTCCATTTACCATTTATTTACCAGTTTTCTTCAGACGAGTCAGAGGATGGATACATGAACATTTCCAAGTCACTGAATGTCTTGAACTTTATTTACATCAGTTATGAAGAAACACAAACAGTACGACACTATGTTAAATCTGTGTGGAGTAGACAGTTCTCAAAAACTGAGTGACTGTGCAAGAAGGAGGAGCGAGGAAAGCCAACAAGACACCCAGACAACCCAGCAGATGATACAGGCTTCTGTGGCTGTGATTGAAGAACTTGTGCACAGTGCATGTTTTGCATTTTGTATCAGCAGTTATACAGCTACATGATGAAGTGGTACAGAGGAGGGTTTTCTTAAAAAGAAGACCTGAAAGCTCAGCTACAGTTTGCCAGAAGAGCCTAGATTTGATGTTTTGGTGAAAGAAAAAAAAAAGTGTGAAATACCAAGAGGCCCAGTACTTTTGGAGAAGACTGTAGGTGCCTCAGGGTTGAAGACTCCAGCAGCAGTAACCATGTTTCACCTGACTACAGCACACGGATGTTTACTTGCAAGAGGTGGGGAGGCACTGGTTGTCTGCCTCATTGGCTGCCATCCAGGATCCAGTAATGGTTCCATGGTGTGGTGGATGCAGCAGATGCAATGACATCATTGATCACATGAGGGACATTTCTTACCCTCAAATGGCAAATGGACTGCATTTATATAGCGCTTTTCCATCTGCATCAGATTACAAATTATGCCTCACATTCACCCTGATGTCAGGGTGCTGCCATACAAGGCGCTCACTACACACCGGGAGCAATAGGAGATTAAAGACCTTGCCCAAGGGCCCTTAATTCATTTTCCAGTCAGGCAAATGTAAAGCACACGCTGAATGTGCTTCAAATGTAACTGTTATCATCCCTGAACCAAAGTAGAACGGTAGACAACTGAAAGTTAACTGACTTACTGACTTATAAAGTTGTTCATGGACTGGCGCCGTCTTATCTGGCAGATCTGGTGGAACCCTACATGCCGACCCGGGCTTTGCGGTCGCAGGACACGGGACTTCTCTGTGTTCCCAAGGTGAAGAAGTCAGTGGGTCAAAGAGCTTTTTTTTTAAATCGTGCACCCGCTCTGTGGAACGGTCTTCCTGCGACCGTGAGGCAGTTGGAGTCCGTGGACATTTTTAAATCAAGACTTAAAACTATTTTTAATTCTCTTTCTTATGAGTAGTTTTTATTTTTTATCTGTTTTATTCTTTTATTTCTGTTTTTAATTTTGTATTTAATTATTTATGTATTTATTTATTTTAATTTTTATGTTGAATTGTTCTGTGTGAGGCGCCTTGAGATGGCTTTTGTTGTGATCTGGGACTTTGCAAGATTAAATTGAAATTGAAAGGTCCCCCCCCCGCAAAAGAAAACAAACAAACCAACAAATGTAAAATTTCAACTGAAAGAAAGTCCCTAGTAAACAGAGGCAAACAGCGACCCCATTGGGGAGAACTGCTGGACAACATTCACACAGGTCTACTGAGTCAACTGTCAAAACTAACATGACTTACGGTTACAACATTTTTGCTGTGTTTGTCAAAAATTAATCAGTTATTAGCTGCATTTTTCCTGTGGCAAGTTGGAAATTTTGAGTTGCCAGTTTGCGTTAAGCGCAGCATTAACTTTAAACATTCCTCCTTCACGCCATCGGCAAAATCTCACTGAGCAAACTCATGCTACAGAATAATGACAGTACCCCTAAAAATAAAACTTTACCAGCATATAAAACTGTAATTGTAGTTTTGTGATACACCACAGAAATCATGGTACTTTATAACTACATTTCAACACAAAACCAGTTACATAGCAAAATTAAAAGGATCAAAACCTGTAAGACTCAATAAGTGTCTTTGATGACAGGTGACATCTCTAAATCTACCAGAGTGGTCCATCAGGTGGTGAAAGTTCAACTCTATTCAACTCCCCATGGTCCTACACACGAGTATGGTTTCAACCTGACGCCCCCCTCCAGGAAGCACATTAGGAAGAAAACCTCAAGCAGACCAGAGTCAATGGGACGACCATCTGCCTGACCTTTTACCTGCACTGGATAAACAGAACCTTTGGACCTCACTTTGGGCCCAAACTGCCAAAGTCATCATATCCTTTTATCACCTTCCACTGAAACCCAAATCCAAATTAAAACACTGTGGCAAAACTTATTTTGCAAATTACAGATAAAAAAGTGGAATCAAGCACGTGTAGAATCCATTTTACAAAACGCCAATGAGTCAATCACACGGGCTCGAACGTAACACCTTCAGGATGTTTTTGTTTTCCTGAGCACTTAAGTTCAAAGTCACACTGAATCTGGCCTTAAAGTCCCCAAGAAAGAAAATTTCACAGTAAATCCACTTGTTACCTCTCACAGTCAGAGGTCATGGCTTTATTTTTCCTTTCGTTGGTATATGTGGGTGGGGCCAGTTCCTGGAACGGAAGTAGCCCCGGAGTCCTTCCAGGTCCACAGGAGGAAAATAGGCTCCAATACGTTTTCTCAGCCACCACTTCCCCTCCACTGCACTGGCGCTACCTGGCAGGCTGAACTTGTATCTGAAATGTTCTCCTCTGACCCACCTGAGAAGGTGGGGGACAAGACACAGAAAAGAGTCCCATCAAAAACACAAGAGGGATCCAGAATTTAGGTACGACACTGAAAATCCTCTAATCTACACTCAACATATGTATATGTAATATATATATGTATATATATATATATATACATATATATATACACACAACAAAAATATAAACGCAACACTTTTGGTTTTGCTCCCATTTTGTATGAGATGAACTCAAAGATCTAAAACTTTTTCCACATACACAATATCACCATTTCCCTCAAATATTGTTCACAAACCAGTCTAAATCTGTGATAGTGAGCACTTCTCCTTTGCTGAGATAATCCATCCCACCTCACAGGTGTGCCAAATCAAGATGCTGATTAGACACCATGATTAGTGCACAGGTGTGCCTTAGACTGCCCACAATAAAAGGCCACTCTGAAAGGTGCAGTTTTGTTTTATTGGGGGGGATATCAGTCAGTATCTGGTGTGACCACCATTTGCCTCATGCAGTGCAACACATCTCCTTCGCATAGAGTTGATCAGGTTGTCAATTGTGGCCTGTGGAATGTTGGTCCACTCCTCTTCAATGGCTGTGTGAAGTTGCTGGATATTGGCAGGAATTGGTACACGCTGTCGTATACGCCGGTCCAGAGCATCCCAAACATGCTCAATGGGTGACATGTCCGGTGAGTATGCCGGCCATGCAAGAACTGGGACATTTTCAGCTTCCAAGAATTGTGTACAGATCCTTGCAACATGGGGCCGTGCATTATCCTGCTGCAACATGAGGTGATGTTCTTGGATGTATGGCACAACAATGGACCTCAGGATCTCGTCACGGTATCTCTGTGCATTCAAAATGCCATCAATAAAATGCACCTGTGTTCTTCGTCCATAACAGACGCCTGCCCATACCATAACCCCACCGCCACCATGGGCCACTCGATCCACAACATTGACATCAGAAAACCGCTCACCCACACGACGCCACACACGCTGTCTGCTACCTGCCCTGGACAGTGTGAACCGGGATTCATCCGTGAAGAGAACACCTCTCCAACGTGCCAAAGGCCAACAAATGTGAGCATTTGCCCACTCAAGTCGGTTACGACGATGAACTGGAGTCAGGTCGAGACCCCGATGAGGACGACGAGCATGCAGATGAGCTTCCCTGAGACGGTTTCTGACAGTTTGTGCAGAAATTCTTTGGTTATGCAAACCGATTGTTTCAGCAGCTGTCCGAGTGGCTGGTCTCAGACGATCTTGGAGGTGAACATGCTGGATGTGGAGGTCCTGGGCTGGTGTGGTTACACGTGGTCTGCGGTTGTGAGGCTGGTTGGATGTACTGCCAAATTCTCTGAAACGCCTTTGGAGACGGCTTATGGTAGAGAAATGAACATTCAATACAGGAGCAACAGCTCTGGTTGACATTCCTGCTGTCAGCATGCCAATTGCACGCTCCCTCAAATCTTGCGACATCTGTGGCATTGTGCTGTGTGATAAAACTGCACCTTTCAGAGTAGACTTTTATTGTGGGCAGTCTAAGGCACACCTGTGCACTAATCATGGTGTCTAATCAGCATCTTGATATGGCACACCTGTGAGGTGGGATGGATTATCTCAGCAAAGGAGAAGTGCTCACTATCACAGATTTAGACTGGTTTGTGAACAATATTTGAGGGAAATGGTGATATTGTGTATGTTTTAGATCTTTGAGTTCATCTCATACAAAATGGGAGCAAAACCAAAAGTGTTGCATTTATATTTTTGTTGAGTATAGTTATACTTATGTTAATAAAACAATGTCAACTATTAGCTTAGTGGGTGTATATGTGGCTGGCACAAGTGCATTGTGGGAAGCCCCTACTGATAGTTCAGATGGTGCAATCTCAAAAAGCTGCTCATTTTTTACCCACATGGACATAATGGAACGGTTACTGTGTCACCAGAGCCTTGGCAGCCCATTGTTACTTAAGTGTACTTCACTTGAACCACCACAACGTGGTGCTGGAGATATTTTTGTGTGTGTATGTGTGTGTGTGTGTGGGTCACTGAGTGTTCCAGACCAACACTGATTTAGATCTTTGTAACAGACAGTGACGACACAGACATCATCAACTTCTTTCAGTGGAGAAGTTTTGATTTCCAACAAACCCAACTTTACCACATTCTTCTACATTCTTCAGCTGTAAGCAAACATCAGGAGGGACACAGTACTGTCAAACACGTCCAGAACTTTCAATCTCAAAAGAACAGTCACATCACACCTCCTTTTGACCTCAGGTGAAGTTCAAAAGTGAAACTCGCGGTCTTAACCCTTTAACGCCAATAGTTTGGAGCCAATGTGGATTAATCATGGTGGAAGAGTTGACAAAGTGGTTGAATTCTTCCCAGAAATGATCTGTCACACTCCTCGAGTACCACTTCTTCTTTTGTTTTGGCCACTTTTGGCTCAGACGTAGTTGAAGCATTTAGCCGTTCTGCACATTATCAATCTACATTGTAAAAAACAAGTAGAAGAGCTCAGTCTGATCCCTGAAGAGAAAAAAAAAGCCCTAAAACATTATTTCCTCTTGTTTGAGTGGAGGCGGGTAGAGAACAGAATTACCATTCAGGGTGTGCTGTTGTCTTTAGTCTACACAGACAGTTAGCTTGTAAACAAACGGCTGAACTTGAAAAGGGGAGAACAGACACGGTTGAACTTCAAGATAAGAGTGGAGGTGAAGCTGGGTGCTGGTAAAATAAGGTCAAAACTTAGGACACGCGTCACATAGCCACCCTCTGCTCCCTCTACCTGGGACTTTCTCTGCCTTGGAAGGGGTTGTGGTCCATGAGAGACAGCACAGTGCTGTCATTGGCCAGCAGACGTCCAGCCATGTGGATCACCCACTCGCTTTGCTCGTATGTCTGCAAGGATATATACAGAGAGAACGCATCAAAGAAAAAGAGAGGAAACAAACAGAGAGAGAGAGAGAGAGAGAGAGAGAGAGAGAGAGAGAGAGAGAGAGAGAGAGAGAGAGCGAGAACCTCATGTCAACGCATGCCGACAGATTTAAATACATGAAACTACTGCCCCCTACTGCCCAAAACCAAGTAAAAACAGGAAATAGCAAAAGACATTCAACAGTCTAATTAACAAGGTCTCTGCTTGTTTTTAGAATAAATTTAATGTACTAACATTTACTTTCAGCTAAGATTCAGTATCACAGTAAACTTCTGTTTGCCAACACAAAGCTCATAAATATCAATTAACAAGAATGAGGCAAAGTCTTTCAACAACAGTCAGTCACTTCCCCATTGATGGGACTCACAATTAAACTCATTATTTATACTCGGTCGACTGTTTGCAAACGCAAATGTAACACCATGCATGACCAATCCCTGCTTAGCAACCATTACTATGCAGCAGTTGAAAGATGCAAATCAGCTCCTGGTGATGTCAACGAAAACTTCTGGTTGCTGCTGCAAATCACACAAAAACTGAAATAAATCAGAAACACTGAAAGTTTTTATACGTTCAGTGTTCCTCCTCACTGATTTTTATTCTGTTAATATGTTCTGTTAACATGGTAAAATAAGGTCAAAACCTAGAACACGTGTCACATCACCACCCTCTGCTCCCTCTACGTGGGACCTTCTCTGCCTTGGAAGGGGTTGTGGTCCATGAGAGACAGGACAGTGCTGTCACTGGCCAGCAGACGTCCAGCGATGTTAATATGTTTGACTTTATAACAACATATTAACAGAGTTTAATTTTCATTTAAGAGTTTGTTTCAGCTTCATTTTTAAAAAAAAGTACAAAATAAATCACGTCTACCTTTCTTTAGTATTCTGAGAAAATGTGACTGACAGTGATTCTTTCATTAATCAAACACACAAAATCCATTGGAATAAAAAATGAAAAGAAACAATTCCTGCTATTGTCGGAGTAACGTTTCCAATTTTTCCCCCTTCTAGATAAGGAATCATTCTTTGAGGAGACACATAATACTTGCAATCAGAGGTTTATTAAAATAGAAATATCTAAAAATGAGAGATTCTACAGTACCTGCATTAACTCTATGGTACCTGCAGTAATGGTACAGGTCCACCAGGTGGAGATTTTGCTCCATTACAAGAACCCTGGTGCACTATGATGGCCAACCTGTTGCTTATCGTAGTAGATAATGGCTGACATCATCAATTATCACCATGTTTAATGCCGTTTTGTTCTTCATAACCCTGAATTCACACAAAGCTCATTCATTCATCACGTGTTTCACCCCAAACATCAGCTTTAACCTTGAAGTGGAGAACTGCACTTTGTGCACTTTTTTCACCTGAAAAGCAGCAAACCACATGAGCCAGTCCAGGCGGTAGTGATAAGGTGATATGAGGCACGGCCGGCGGTAAATGTCTCCAGGCTTACACAGGAACTGATACTCCTCCCAAACCGTCTCAGGGTCATTAGGATTCGGGCTCAGGGTGCCCTGGAAAATCACCTCCGTTCGCTCCTTCGTGATGCTGGATGGAAAAGGAGATGATTAGGATACATTGGGTTGAAAACCAAGATCAAACCACCAACATTGAAGATTGAAGAGAGTGTGGGAGGGATGTTGTAACTACAAATGTAATAAATCTCACGACTGTAAGAACTAGTGCAATAGTGGATGAAAGCACAACACTCAGTAACTTCTGCCACAAATGCTAGTAGTGTCCCCAGTACCTCTTTCCATTAATATAATATATGTATAAATAGCCAAAGTAAAATAGTCACAATGTGTTTGAAAATTCACAGCAAACTCAATCACTATGGACAGATTTAGGCCATCAGGGGACATGAAGATGGTAAAGGCTTCAGCAATCTGAAATCTGAGCCCAATGACCTTGTCCGCCCAAATGATTGATCTGTGGCAAATTTGACCTCGCTGGGCAATTCTACAATAGGGCTGCAACTAATGATTGTTTACTAAATTGATTAATCTGTTGATCAATTTCTCGATTAAGTGATTCGTTGTTTGGTCCATAAAATGTCAGACAAAGGATGAAAAATGTCAATCAATGTCATCCAAAACCCAAGATAACATCTTTAAACATGACGTCTTGTCCATAACCGAAAAATATCAAATTTATTGTCTCAGAGAAGTAAAGAAATTAGTCATGAAACAAGAAAATATTCACATTTAACAAACTGAAATCAAAGAGCTTGGACTTTAAACAAATATTACTCAAAGTGATAAGTCAATTATGGAAATAGCTGGAAATTATTTTAATAGTCAATTAATCATTGATTCATTGATTATTCATTGCAGCTCTGTTGTGGAACCCACCTCCACGTGTGTGCCAGGTTTGGTGCAAATCTGTCTGAAAAACTTAATTTTTGACAATGACCCTATAAACCTTGACCCAAAAGGATTGACCTTTAAGTAAATTTGATCTCAGAAGGGCAATTCCAGAACCCACCTACTTCTCTATGCCACATTTGGTGGACATTAGCATGAAATCAAAATTTTGAACATTTAAGAACAATCCAGGGGTCCAACATTCATCAACATGACAAGTTTGGTGGAAGCCGGCTGTAGGACATCAGTGGAACTGGGCCAAACAGAGACACTGCTCAGATTATAGTGTGATGGTTACAGCAGTGGTTGGGTCTAAAGTGCATCTGCACCATCTAGTGTAGGGGTTTTCAAAATGTGGTAGAGTGAGCCGCAACGAAGCAGCGGTTCAAAGTGGAGCCGTTACAGAAGCGGTTGATTACAGACCCGCTGCAGGGTCTGTAATCAACATAAAGAAATGATCATTTTCCTGATAAAACACCCTCAAAAACAACGGCTGCTCTGAAGGACTGATAAGGGAATCAATAAGCAAAAAGGCTGTTGATGTCAGTGGATCAAATCATTTCTTAATGATTCTCAAAAAGAACTGGTTCATGATACCCATCCCTCGCGCTCTCCCTGAAGAACTCTGGCGCTACACCCCCCAGCATTTTTCGATGTGAATACTGCATGTAAATTCTTAAATATACCGCTGACCCCATGACCCCAGTCATACCTGCCAAAGGCCCCATACGTGTTGACAATGCGAAGGGGGTCGAACGAGGTGTTCATCACCTGTCTGGAGCTCAACAGGTTCAGCACCACAGGAACACTCAGCCAGCCAATCAGAATGCCCAATGACACATTCACCACCCGGCGCATAAGCATGCCTGGTGCACACAAGAACAAAACTCAGCACCGGGATTCAGTATTCTTGACATTCTGACCCAAAACTGAGGACATTATTGGGGAGCAGCAAGGCTGCTGGGTATAAAGGTGCTATTAAAACATTTCTTTACGTCTCACGTTTTGTTGAAACTTTCCAGATTTGTCAACAGCTTCATAGTGCAGCAGATAACTGAAACAATCATGCAAATGGTGATAAAAGCATCAAATTCGGCAAAAATAGTCCTTAGACACTCCTCTTTTGAAAAAAACGATTGGCCACTTGAATTTTCAATCGGCGGTCAGGTAGGGGTCAATTGAAGAATTACACAGAGGTCAAAATTAAAAGATGCTCCAATCATATTGAAAAATATACCACATTATATGCTTGATCATAAAGATTCCAAAAAGGTATCGTTTGGACTATCTGTGACTGAATTCTATGGAGTTATGGGATAAAAACAGCTAAAATGGTGACAAAGGTCAGTTTCAGGGATCAAAAGTTAGAGTTGCTCCAATGTTGGTAAAAGGTGATGCAAATTATTGGTTGAGCTAATAGGATTAATAAATGGAATAGTTTTGACAGTGTTGAATGTTTGGTCTCCAAAGTAAAGGTCAAACAAGGTCTATGTCTATTGGATTCTATGACATGTGACATATGTTACCCCGTAATGTGATAAGTAAGGATGATACATGGTCCAAACTATTCCTTTTTAAAACCCTGTTAAATCAACTAATAATCTGCATCACTTTTTACCAAAACTGGAGCAACTTTAACTTTTGACCCCTGTACAAACTGACACTGACCTTTGTCACCATTCTTGTTGTTTTTATCCCGTAACTCCATAAAATTCAGTCACAGATGGTCCAAACTATACCTTTTTGGAATCTTTATGATCAGGTAAATAATGTGATATAGGTTTCAATATGATTGGAGCATCTTTTAATTTTGACCCCTGTGTAATTCTTCAATTGACCTCTACCTGAACACTGACTGGAAATTCAAGTGGCCAATCGATTTTTCCAAAGGAGGAATGTCTAAGAAGTATTTCTGCCAAATCTGATGCTTTTATCACCATTTGCAGGATTCTGCTCTAAATATTCTATTATCTGTTGCACTATCAGTGAACCTGGTAGGTTTCCTTCTGCTTATTTTTATGAAACTATGTGATGCAGACTTGAGTTTTCCATACACTGCCCACTAGTGTTGTGGATAACTGTAGATCTGGATACCTTTGGTAGGTTTTAGAGTTCGTCCAGCAACTTCATCCTCCTGAATTTTGAGCACTGTCACCTTAGCTCCAGCTCCAGAGTGAAACAAGAAAGCCAACGATGCATCATCAAAACAGGCCAGACTGGGAACTATGGTCAGCCAGTTGAGGAAACTAAGGTTCCCGCTCACTATCAAAACCACCTACAAAACAAAAACAAGGCAGAAAGAACAGACACGGGCCACAAAAGAGGAGAAAATTATACCTCAACTGGCACAAGATCAATATGGGGCTTGTTATCAGGAGTCAGAGGTTCTGGGTGGCACCACCAGGTGGAAGCCTTAAGTTGTTAAGTTCGGGCAAACAGTCAACCATCTATCATCCAGTCCTCATTAGGTTCATAGGATCAGACTCAGGCTGACCAGACTTTGGATCATCTCCAAGGTTTTCTCTACCCCTTTTTCATTCAGTAAATAATTAATTCACAACTCCACTGAAGCCAGGAAGTCAATGTAAGAACAGCAAGTGTCCAAAACCTTTGGGCCAAACATCACCTTCATACAAAGTCTGCAACCGTTGTTTCCAGTACAGATACTACTCGGGGTATAACATGTTGTTTTGTGGATTCAAATACATGTCGAAAAACAGGTACATGCAAGGCTATAAATGTAGATATACAGCCACAAGTCTAAGTCTGTTCATTACCTGGAACAGGATCTGCAGTGTTCCGTTGACCATGCACATCCGCCGGCCCAAGAAGGTGAAGAATGGGACAATAAGCTCAATGAAGTGGTTAGATAATGTCTCGAAGTGATGGAACCACCACGGGGAGTGATGCATGTAGTAGGACATGGGGTTAGGAACTGGCTGCGTCTGGAATGAGAGTTGGGGCAGAAAAGAGAGGACAGATCACAAACAGGAAGTGAAACCCAGACAATATTAAAGCAAGTTTCCTAACAAAGTCACAGAGTTAACCAAGACACTCAACACCTAACCTCATCTGTTTGCTTTGTTACATCCTTCATTATTTACAGTGCATCCAGAAAATGTTCACAGCTTCTGTTCAATACTTTGTTGATGTACTTTTGGCAGCAATTACAGCCTCAAGTCTGACTTGATTAATTTATTTCATTTATATAGCATCAAATCACAACAAAGTTGCCCCAAGGCGCTTCACACAAGTAAGATCTAACCTTACCAACCACCAGAGCAAGAACACAGGTGACAGTGGTAAGAAAAAACTCCCTCTGATGATTTGAGGAAGAAACCTCAAGCAGACCAGACTCAAAGGGGTGACCCTCTGTTTGGGCCATCATACAGACACAATTGACAAAACAATTTACAAAACGAATATACAGGAAATGTTGCCGGTGCACAGGACAGGATGGTTTCAGAACAGACACCACACCCATCTCTGGATGGAGCTGCACCTCAGACAGAGAGAAAAAAAAAATCAGAATCAGGCATCAGAAAGACAACAAATACAGTATAATTTGTCAGCATTAAACAACAAGTAAAACAGAAGAAATACTAAGGTGATCACCGGCCACTAGCCCTAAGCTTCACTAAAAGACCCAGAATATAGATAAAGTTGGCACGCTCCGTTTACTAATAAAATGAATTAAAAGAGTAAAAAGCATAGTAACATCCTATGCCAGTATGCTAGCCATACGAAAGGGAAAATAAGTGCGTCTTATGTCTGGACTTGAAAATCTCCACAGAATCTGACTGTTTTATTGATGCAGGGAGATCATTCCACAGAACAGGGGCATGATAATAGAAAGCTCTGTGACCCGCAGACTTCTTATTCACCCTAGGGACACAAAGTAGTCCTGCACCCTGAGAACGCAGAGCCCAGGCTGGTACGTAAGGTTTAATTAGATCAGGGAGGTGCCAGTCTGTCTTCTTGAATATGATGCCGCAAGCTTAGTGCATCTATCTTTGGGCAGTTTGGTTCATTCTTCGTTGCAGCACCTCTCAAGCTCCATCAGGTTGGATGGAGAGTGTCGGTGCACAGACATTTTCAGATCTCTCCAGAGATGTTCAGTCGGATTCAGGTCTGGGTTCTGGGTGGGCCACTCAAGGACATTCACACAGTTGTCTTGAAGCCACTCCTTTGATATCTTGGCTGTGTGCCTAGGGTCACTGTCCTGCTGAAAGATGAACCATCGCCCCAATCTGAGGTCTGAGAGTCCTTCAGGTGTCTTTTCTCAAACTCCAGGTGGGCTGCCATGTGTCTTTTACTAAGGAGTGGCTTCTGTCTGGACACTCCACCATACAAGCCTGATTGGTGGATTGCTGCAGAGATTGTTGTCCTTCTGGAAGGTTCTCCTCTCTCCACAGAGGAATGTTGGTGCTCTGACAGAGTGACCATTTGGTTCTTGGTCACCTCCCTGACTAAGGCCCTTCTCCCTCATTTGCTCAGTTTAGATGGGCAGACAGCTCTAGGAATGTGTCACTGGTTTAGAGATGTTCAAAACTAGTTCAATTTTTGGTTCACAATCCATCTGAATTGGATTAACAACACGGTAAACCAGTCTAATGGTTGATAAAGGAACAAGAGCAGTCAGAGTTCAAACTTCCTCTACTTTTAACTCAGGGTGCACCAAGGCAGTATTTTGGATCTGTATCAGTCTGTCATTGACCAAAATTACTGGAGGGGATATCAACTAAAACACAAAAATCTGATCCAATCCCAGTCTTCTGTTGCACATCTGGTCACTGACTGTCAGTGATTGTGTCTAATTGTATTTAGGATGGTTAAATACAGAGGACAGGTTTCGTCGTATGTATGTTTATATGTGCAATGACAATTAAGTTTCTATTCTATATTCAATTTGTGGGCTGTGTATGTTTTCCTTTAGGGAAGAATATTTTTGTTTGTAGATTGGGTTCATGTTTTGTTAGACGGCTATGCTAACAAGGTTCATCCACACAAACGTATTTAACAGGTTGTTTGGAGACAGAAAAACAAAATGTACCAGATTATTATCGGTAGATACTGAAGGTTCCGGTATCTGCATCGTAGCCAGCATGTGTGTGTGTGTGTGGGGGGGGGGGGGGGGGGGGGGGGGGGAGTGTATTATGCTAACCCTACTTTTAATCAGATAGAAACAAGTTTAAACACATTTATTCTTGGTTTATATCCAATAAAAGTTTTATGAATATGTGTCTGAAACATGTCGCCAGTTGTTCAAAAACAGATCAAATTTTTTCTTTCATTTCGGTGTTGAACAGTTTAAATACTTATTTCTTATCAGAACAGAAAACAAGCAAAATCCTCATAATTGAGAAACTTCTACAAATTAAAACTTCAACTGCACAATAGTTACAGCACTCAGGAGTTCAGTGTTAACTTTTTAATGGTGTTGAATTGTATTTTTATATTTTAATTGTTCATGTTCGTTTATCACGGGTTATTTCATTGTGCACTTGTTTTGAACATGTATCTCAAGGACCACGATGGAAATAAGTGCTTGTTCTTTACTGTGTTCTCCTTTTATTATTATGTCATTGTATCCGTTTTATATGATACCATATAGTAAGTCCCTTCGGCTGCTCCCTTGTTTGCACTCAGGGTCGCAGAGCTACATGTTGATTTGGCACAAGTTTTACACCGGATGCCCTTCCTGACACAACTCCACATCAAATGGAGAAATGTGGCTGGGGTGGGGTTTGAACCATGAACCTTCTGCACTGAAACCAAGCGCACTAACCACTTGGCCACCTCAAATCAAGACGAATGACTACAACACATCATCACTTATAGTTGATTTTTTTTTCATGTTTATTAAACATTAAAGCTTTCTTTTTACTTTAAAGATGCCATGCACAACCATTTGCTGGTGTGGACAAACATCTGCACTGCAGCACCAAACGACACCTTTTACCAAGTGAAATGCAACTTTTGTTGCTATGGCACAGAATTCTTGGTCCAGACCAAAAACGGAGGATACAGTGCCACAGCTCGGGGAAAATATTTTTTTTTGTGTGTAAATAAAGACAGCACTTTATTTAAATGAAGGTAACCCCCTCCTACGTAGCTGAAAACACTCTTGGGGGGGGGGGGGGTTGTACAGTGTGTTGGTGCACAGATTATTAAGAGTGTGTGCATGAGGTGACTGCGCGCAAACAGCATACAAGCTCAATGTGTGAAGCGTGTGAGGTAAAGTGCTGTAAAATAAATACAGCACAGAAATGTGGAGTGGAAAAACAAACTAAGCCTGCCTACTTACTCATCTACGTTAACATTAGTTTAGGTTGGAGGGAAAAAAGTGGATTATTTTGATTGTAGTCAACCAAGACCATGTATAAATCCAAGGGCAACAATCCTACAACCTCAGGTGATAAAACAATCCCACCTGAGCAGCAAACTGTTTGCATTACAACAAACAAAGCAGCAGCTGTGCTGGAATACGCCAGCATAGGCCTCACAACAGCTGCTCCAGAGGTCTTAGAAAGACAACAATTTAATCAGGCTTCACCTGGTGCAACTTCTATTTCTACATGTCCTAAAGCCACTGACAGGGCATGAATCAAGCTCTGAATATACAGTTTTTTAAAAAAGAATTAAACATCTGTAAAATTTCACCGTCATTTGTGGGTGATTCTTTAACTACGGGCACTATTGGCCTTGTAAATGTAATTTCCACCACACCATTGCCTTACAATATAAAGCGCCTTGGGGCAACTGTTTGTTGTGATTTGGCGCTATATACGAGGTCTATTAGATAATAAACCGACCCTTTTATTTATTTTTTTTAACTATATGGATTTGAATGACGTGCGATTACACCAATCATGCTTGAACCCTCGTGCGCATGCGTGAGTTTTTTCACACGTGTCGGTGACGTCATTTCCCTGTGGGCAGGCCTTGAGTGAGATGTGGTCCCGCCCTCTCGGCTGAATTCCTTTGTTTCACACGCTGCTCGAGACGGCGCGCGTTGCTTTATCAAAATTTTTTCTGGACCTGTGAGGAATATCCGAGTGGACACTATTCGAGAAATTAAGCTGGTTTTCGGTGAAAAGTTTAACGGCTGATGAGAGATTATGGGGTGTTTCTGTCGGTGTAAGGACTTCCCACGGAGCGGGACATCGCGCAGCGCTTCCAGGCGCCGTCGTCGGCCTGTTTCGACCTGAAAACATCCTAATTTAAGGCTTAATTCACCCAGGACGTCGTGAGAGAACAGAGAAGATTCAGAAGAGGCCGACATGAGGACTTTATGCGGACATTCCACTGTTTAAGGACATTTTGTAATGAAAGACGTGCCCGCAAATTCGCCGAGTCGTTTCCGTGACGACTCGGCAAATCTGTGTGGGCCGCGACAGGAAAAACACCTCCGTGTTGAAAACCATTTGTAAAATTCAGGCGGCTTTTGATGGCTTTCAACAGGTGAGTAACTGAGAAATTGTTTAACAGCTTGGGCATGTTCCAACTTGCCCATTAAGGTTTCCAACGGAGGTGTTTTTCCTGTCGCGACCCCCCACGGTCGGGTCCGGCCCGGCATGCGACTCTGCCCGCGTGTTCTTTCATTACAAAATGTCCGTTAACAATGGAATGTCCGAATAAACTCCTCATGCCGACTTCTTCTGAAAGTTCTCTTTTCTCCGACGACTTCATGGGTCAACAGAGCCTGAAATGTGGAAGTTTTCAACTTGAAACGGCGAGATACTGCCGCCTTGAAGCGCAGATCGCCGTCAGGCACCGTGGGCCGTCCTTAAAGCGACACTACCAGACCAAAATCTCTCATCAGCCGTTAAAATTTTTACCGAAAACCAGCTGAATTTATCGAATGGTGTCCACTCAGTTGTGCCTTACAGTTTTGAAAAAAATTTAACAAAGCAGCAGTCTCTGAGCCATTCCGAAACAATGAAAAAAATCGACGAGAGGGTGGGCGACTCCTCACTCAAAGACTGCCCACAGGCGAATGACGTAACCGACAGGCATGAAAAAACTCTTGCATGCCCACGAGGGTTCAAGCATGTCTGATGTAATCACACGTGATTCAAATCCATATGGTTGTTGAAAAAAATAATAAGGTCGGATACTTTTCTAATAGACCTCGTACATGTGCTCTGATGTCACTGTTTATCTCCATAGAAACTACCCAAACAATCTTTCATACAAACTGTTTAGGGACATTACAGTGTTGTGGTGAAAATTACGGCAATAGTGTGGGACTACATTTTGTTAAAAAAAAAAAATCACAACAGTTGTATGACATTGAATACCCAATTAGGGTTTTGATTATTTTACTGATATTTTATTCAGAGATATTTTAAAACATTAGAAAAAATGTTTTACCATTCATTTTTATCATTGAAGATCAAAAGTCTGGGTGTGGGACAAGCACAAAACGGCAATATTTGCATATAATGATGCTGAAAAAAGGTGAAAAAGTCATCATAGACTACTAGAACAAATTTGTTAACACACTTTCATTGTAAAGATAACTATAAAAGTGTGAAATTTCCCCTTTTTTCTGTTTTTCATACAATATGATCAAAGGACATAATAAGTGCCCGTAGTCTAAAAATCACCCTTGTATTAAAAACTGCATAAAGTTGGAATCATCGCTGTCAAAGAACAGACTTGGTTGATTAGAAAAATGTCAATCAAATCTAAATCAATAAAATCTATCCTGCAATTATTTCCTTATTTACCTATTTTAATAAACCTCTGTTTCTTTTCAAGATGTCATATTCGCATTTTGCCGCCAGGTTTTTAAAGTTCAGTTCAATGTGATTAATCACAATTAGGGGAATCAGATGAATTTGCTCAAGGAAGCAAAACAGTCACTTGAGGAATGCTTATGGATATGTAGTACTGAGTTACAATTTGGTGACCACTAACATCAGCTGATTGGTATATGTGAAGTTCTCAGCAAGTCAAGATTGCATAATTCAAATACCTAATTGTTCACTTAAGCAAACTAGTACAGCCCAGTTTCAACAACAGTTCATCACATAAGCTACTTTAGCTATTTAGGCGGGAGCTTCAGTTCATATTCAGAGTCTGGTCCTTGGACTTGTGGAAGTAACTGACGGTGGACTGGTGCCCTGACCGCAGCAAAGGCATAGACTTTAATTTGTGTCACACTACAGTACCCAGGGATAATCCCCGGCACCAGTGGGTCTCAGGGTCTGTAGAGGACCACTGTTTCTTGGTAAAGATGATCTTATTTGCAAATTATTGCAAAAAAACAAAACAAAACAAACCAAAACACCCAACTCCACAATATTTCCAATTTTTGATCATGTGCACAATTACGACAGAGCCATTCATGAACACAATGCATTCTATTTTACACCGTATAGATGTGTGTTATATTCATTGCCTCCCATCATACAGCCCCGCAGGAAGCAGCAGACTTCGGTCTATTTTAATTACCGCAGACGTCCGTCCTGCTCCCTCAGAGATTTGGTGAGAAGGAGCAGTTTGGGTCAGCACTCTCAAGAATCCCACAGTGGAAGAAACAGCAACCACACAGTCTGAACGAGTCAGCTTTACTGAAACCCACCACAGCAATTCGAGTGATGCCTGGCTGCCTCCCACGGTTAGTCCGCTGCTGTCTGCTCATCATTCAGGAGACAAAGACACAGCAAAGTGTGACAATCGGCCAGATTGAACCGTCAAAGGGAGCAGCCCCCCCACCCCCCAGAGCTTCACAGAATGGGGTTTCACAGACGCACTGCTGGAACGCTCGTCCACTCAGAGCACAATTAAAACTTCTTTTTTGAATTGATCTGGCACATCAATGTTAATCACAGTGTCGTCTGGCTTTCCTCATTTTAAGGCCTGGTGACTCACAAAATCATCAAAAGCATTTAATGTTTTTGAGTTACAGGGTGAACAAACTGGAGCGGATGGACGCAGTTATCTGCACAGTCACTCATTTTACAGAGGACATGACCTTTAGTCAAAGCCTGGGAACACGAACACACACACACACACACCTCGTAGTGGTAGTCCATACAGGTGAGGTCTCTCCAGCATTTGTCTCCCCGAATTTTGATGAGTCCCTATAAAAGACAAACAGCACATATATTTTAAATTAATCTATTTGTGAGTGTAATAATACTGCTGCCAGAGTGGAAATGTGTTTATATGATGCCTCAAAAACACGCTGTGGATAGGTCAGCCTCAACTTCAGAAAGATTTGATTAAATCCAATAGGGCACCGCAGTCTCGTTTGAACCCTGCGTGATATCGTGAGATTTGACCACTTATAGGGACAGCCGATCCTGCTGTGCAATATATACACAGCATAACTTCACAAGGAAAAATTGTGTACTGTTTTGTTTTCGGCTGCAATCACTGAAGCAGTCAGGAAAAGTGGGAAGACGAGGCAAACGGAAGATGTCGCGTCGGTAAGTGTTAGCCGACACAGCTAACCAGAGTAGCTCCGTTCTCTCGCCTGCAAAAGCGCCTCAACATGTTTGAGCTCCAGGTCATAAACAAACTGCATCTCAGACCACAAATACCCACATCCAGGGTCAATTTTTCACCAAAATGAAGCAAATAAATGCTGCGCCACAGAGAACACGAGACTGTCAATATTGACACAAAAGCTGAAATGTGGAATAGAACCAAACCTTCAGAAACACCAGGACATTTCAGTAGGATTGTGACCTTTGCTGTTGACATGATGCAGTTAAAGCCGTTGAGTATCCAAATGAGTCATGAATCTCTAAAATGTCACCAAATAGAGTCTGATATTTTAGACCATAAACACAGCAGGCAACTATGAGTCAAAGATTCAGAGGAAAAAAAAATCCAAAATGTGGAGAGAGAGAGAGAGAGAGAGAGAAAAAAAAAAAGACTTCAACCCAATAAAAAAAAAAAAAAACTTTCTCAAAGACACTCTTGTACTTCAAGCATTTAATGGATCACTGAAGGTTAAGGTGAACACTCCCCTTTATATGGATCTGATTCAAAATGTTATAGTTTCTACTCCAGGCCAGATCTGAGGTAATGGCCAAAATTAGTTTAAAATTTACATATACACACACACATTATATATATATATATATATATATATATATATATATACACACACACACACACATACACAGTTGTGCTCAAACGTTTACATACCCTGGCAGAATTGTCCTCAAAAGTTTACATACCCCAGCAGAATTTTGGATTTTTTTTGCCCATTTTTCTGAACTTTTGTTTCACTTATGGATTATGTGAAGCCATTTATTGTCAAACAACTGTTTGCTCTTTTTAAATCATAATGACAACAGAAACTAACTAGATGGCCCTGATCAAAAGTTTACATACCCCGGTGATGTTGGTCTAATAACATGGACACAAGTTGACGCAAATGGGTTTGAATGGCTACAAAAGGTAACCGTCCTCACCTGTGATCTGTTTTCTTGTAATCAGTGTGTATATAAAATGTCAGTGAGTTTCTGGGCTCCTGACAGACCCTTACATCTTTCATCCAGCGCTATACTGATGTTTCTGGTTTCTGAGTCATAGGAAAGGCAAAAGAATTGTCAAAAAAAAAAAAAAAAAAAAAAAAGGTAACTGAAGTGTATAAAACAGGAAAGGGATATAAAAAGATATCCAAGGGATTGAGAATGCCAATCAGCAGTGTTCAAACTCTAATTAAGAAGCGGAAAATGAGGGATTCTGTTGGAACCAAACCACGGTCAAGTAGACCAACAAAAATTTCAGCAACAACTGCCAGTGAAATGGTTGGGGGTGCAAAGAAAAACACACAAATAACTTCAGCTGAAATATAGGACTCTGAAAAAAAGTGGTGTGGCTGTTTCAAGATCCACAATAAGGAGGCACTTAAAAGAAAATGGGCTGCATGGTCCAGTCGCCAAAGAAAGACACTTCTACACAAAGTACCCCACTTACAATATGCCAAACAGCGCAGAGAACAAAGTCATTTGGAGTGATGAGACCTAAACTGAACTTTTTGGCCACAACCATAAACATTACACAACAAGGCCTATGATGAAGGCCTATTGCTGATGTTTTGGGGATGCGTGAGCAACAAAGGCACAAGAAACTTGGTAAAAATTGATGGCAGGATGAGTGCAGCATGTTATCAGAAAATAAAAGAAAGAAAGACGTATCTACTACTATAAGCAACAGGTTGGTTGTTGTCATGTCCCAAGATTCATGAAACGGAACAATAGCTCCACCTAGTGAACATTTACCAATAATGCATTCACAACATAATGTCGGCAAGAGCTCTAGTACGGTATATAATCTATTTTGGCTGCTACTATTCTGAATTTGGGCTCAGGTCCAACTCTTTAAGGTGCTGTTGCTTCCTGATTACTGGATGTCTTTGGTACTCAGTCTCTTCGAAGGATCTTTGAGTACTACTGCAATGACTTTGCATCAAACAAATGGTTACTTGGGTGAAACAGAAGAGGAGTGTCACTTGCATGTGAGAAAATGTTGACTATGACATTTTGGCCATGTAGTGTGTTTCTCTGTGCATGATCCAACACGCAGGCACCTCAGTGTTGAGGACCCCAGCAGTGGGAGATGGACTAGGATACACCCACATTACACCTGGCTGTTGGTGATACATGGTTACTTTTCAAGACTCAGGGATGGACTGACTATCTGCTTGGATATTTGCCATCCAGGACCCATGGTGGCTGCACGGTGTGGTGGATGCAACAGCAGCAGTGCATGCTCTCTTCTTCAACTGAATATACCGTGAAGACACAGAAAAGTGGGAAGTGAAGGTAAAAGAATCAAAGGCACAGGAATCATCTAAATGTCCTTATTTTAAAAAGCAGGACTGCACATTTTTCCAGGCCACTTTAATCATTTTAAACAAATGGTTCAGTTTTTTTAGGACTCTTGGTCATCCTGTGAACAGACAAACCCAAATACGGATGGGGGTGGAGCTAAAGCATTCCAGCCTTTAACATCTGGACTTCTGACTCAGGGTTTTACTCACAGCTCCCAGCATGATTCGAACAATGAGCCATCTGAAGGTCCAGATACACACGAGGGACGGAGGACAGCGGCGTGGGACCTGGGACAGAGTCCAAGTGGGACACAAGAAAATACTCAAAAACCCCGTCTCCAGCAGCTGGCTCTCCCAACCTGGACAAATAAACACACAGAAGAGGCACTTAAACCAGATTCAAGTTCACCTATTGAACCAAAGATATGGACAAACATCTACCCTACTGCAAGCTCAACAACATGTATGATTTCATTCCAAACAAACTCCCCACCAGCTGATTTTGACTCATTCCTACTCCTGTAATGGAAATCACCTGCTGATGTCACTCTATGAATAAAACCTGCAGACTTCACATACATTTATATCATTAGAATAATCTCCATGATCAGACTGCAGCTTTTCACCCAGTGTTACAAAAATATGTTTAGCTTCTTTTCAGTGTACTTGTCCATAAACTAACCAAATAAATCATCTAACATGTCAAAGAATGACCTCTATGGCAGAAGTACATATAGCATTTTTCAATTTTAAACTGGATTTGGACACGCCTCAAAGGCACTTGTTCTGTGTGGTCTGTAGATTAAGATAAGAGATAGGGCTAGAGTAAGGGATAGATTAAGATCAAGATAGGGCCCTTAAGATGTTTCAAACTGTCTTACTGGTGCTGAGCTGCTGTTTTTTCTTAAATGCATTTGAACATTATATCTAAATAAAATGTTTTACTTCAAGACATGGAAGCAATCGTTGAGGTAAAACTGCACTGTCAGCCATGAAAACAATTTCTCATAAAGAAAAGAAAAAAGGGAAAGAAAAAAAAGTCAAGACAGCCACAGCTTCAAATCACAAACATGGCCTCTGAGTACAAATCTCATGAACCAATCATGGAGCTTCTGAGGATCTCGCCACCTTTCTGGACCAGAGCCTGACATCCAACCTCAGACTGATACTTTCTAACTCCTCCATCCTCTCTGCACTGACGACTGACAGGGTTCAAAGGGTAACAATGACATCAAACCTTTGCTTCAAATCCTCTGGCGAGAACCATGAAGTTCACTTACCGAAGGAATACCTGGAGAAGGAAAAAATGTTTTAAAAATCATTGAAACACTTTATCATTTTGTTTGGTCATTTCCAAAGCAACACAGGCAAAAAAAACCAGACTTGATTCCACAGATTTTTCTCATTTTGTAACAGTGTTGACTTGTTGAAAGTTTCTATACACAAAATCAATCTTTTTCTGAATGTCTGAACCCTGAGGGATCAACACACGGTTTGTAACTGTGTATCGAAGTGTCACCACACAAACAGCTGCACTAAAAGCTTTTTCACAAACAAGCTCGAAACATTTCAAAACAGAGTTTCAAAGTTGCAAGTTTCTGAAGCACTGTTTTGACTTCAGTCCACTTGTAGAAGGGCAGAGTCACTGTCCTGAACTCACCACAGCTGCCCCACGTTGACCAGTGAGTGGTAAAGCAGCCAAAGGGTCGCCATCATCACCATGTTGGCCATTCCTGTCGCCACCACAAACCCTGACAGCACCAACCCGAGCAGCGCCACGCCGTCCAAGTTGGCGTCCATGTTGCTCCAGTCCATGAACCACAGTATGGAGGGTGTGTATGCCAGGGCGGCCACGCCGATCTTCCCCCCAACGTAACGCTTCACACTGTCGAGGTAATCCCTGCAGGGCATCAGGCCGCGGTCACCGATCAGCTGTTTATTCTGGCTGTAGGCCACGCCAAACGCCACAACTACAGCAAGAGAGATGAAGCTGGTTAGTTAGGGTTCAAACATTTATAATCTGTTATTACTGGAGTTAATCAGGTGTCACTGGCTCGATTCCTCCATGGAATGAACTGACCAACTTTAAAAGATAATCTGACCACCACAAAACTTCACCTGCTTCAAAGTTTCACTGCTTCAAAGCTTCACCTAACTGCTTCAAAGTTTCACTGCTTCAAAGCTTCACCTAACTGCTTCAAAGTTTCACTGCTTCAAAGATTCACCTAACTGCTTCAGGTCTTCACGTTGTTTACAACTGGGGATTTTTACACAGTCATTTCACTGTGGGACTTTTAGGGCATTAAATATTTATCAAAACACGGCGGTCTGGACAATATAAAATGACTAAGCAGAATTAAACACTTAC
Source organism: Thalassophryne amazonica (assembly GCF_902500255.1). Classification (NCBI taxonomy): domain Eukaryota; kingdom Metazoa; phylum Chordata; class Actinopteri; order Batrachoidiformes; family Batrachoididae; genus Thalassophryne; species Thalassophryne amazonica. The sequence goes on from NC_047120.1 coordinate 72,736,689, forward strand.
AGTAAATGAAAGCGACGGAGCGCAGCAGCACGACACGAGTCAGCCAGTAAGATCCAGTTTGTAACGACTGAAGCCTCTTTTCTTTCTCTCCGTCTGTGTTTGCTTCATTTCCAGAGCAGAACTTTTCCTCCGCTCGTCTTCTCCTCACTTCTGAAACAGAGGTCTCCATGTTGGTGACGTCAGGGACGCCCGGTCAAGTGACTACATCACGCCTTCTTCTTCTTCTGAAATTCCGGCAGGCCGCACATCGTCCGGCATAATACTGCCCCCCTCAGGTCATAGCGGAACACTAATTAAACTCCCTCATACTGTATAACCCAGAAGAACGAAGTAAGGACTTTCAACTCAGCCCTGCCCCACACTCACACATCCAGTCGCATGTTTCCCTTTTAGTTTTAAGCTACTTGCTAAACCACAATGATCACTTTGTCTTTCCACCCAAGTGTACTTTTCCACTTTTTACACTTCACTGTTGGTCGCAAGGAAAAAGAACAACGGCCTTTCTGTTCCCGGTCCCCCTGGTCACGCTGCCACTGATGCTAAAGCACCTTCCCTCAACTCCCAAGTGACCCGGGGTGTACCCACACAGCATCCTGAGGTCTCATGGGCCTTTCACACTGAATCCGTCAAGCCAACCCGTTAACGCATGGGAATCCGACGGATCCTGACATGACGGAGCATGACGTCAGACGCGTCGCTTTGGAAGCGGCCAAAAAAAAAAAAAAAAAAAAAAGTGGGGGCGGAGCTTGCCACGTCACACTCTGGCTGTTTCCACAATCTGAAAAAGTTCAGCGATCGCCATCTTGAATTTGCGTCGCCTGAACCACAAAAAAAGCTTTAAAAAACAGCAGTAGAACGATTCTCCATCACCCTGCTGGGAGAAGCTTTTTTTTTTTTTCACTCCCTCGGAGTGACCGCTGACCAAGGGAGGATCGACGACTTGGTGGGATATCGATCGAACCGCGACAGCGGGCTGACCCGCTCGGAGAAGCCGGCCTTCAGGCGTCATCACTGGGCAGACTGAGGCAGGCAGCCGGGGTGATGGAGCAAACCCACTCAGTCCGAAATCTCCCACTTTTTGGATATATGCGAAGTCCCAGTTTGCCCAACGGAGTTTAATTCTGCAGCTTTATAGAGGTGAGAATAATGTAAAAATAAAACGTGACATTTACTGAACTGCTTTGAAGGTTTAATGATTGGCTAACGTTAGCGTAGCTTTTTAGCACAGTTGATCTGAGTGAACACTTTAATTTCTAAATGGTTCAGGCTTTTTATTTTTTTTACCAAATAAAGCTACAGCTTTTTTCAGACACCACAAAAGCTCAACTTTAAATAACTTATTTTTTCGGGCGTTTTTTCCATCGTTTTTTAATATATAAACTGTTTAGTGTTTCTTTATATTTAAAGAAATATTTTTATTTGTCCCAATCAGGAGCATTTGCTGTGCAGACAACCAAACTTCCATTGATGAGCTGAGTACCACCAAGTCCAGTCGAAAGAAAACATCTCTGCTTTTCAGCAAAACCACCAGAGGTCAAAGCTGCAGAAGAGACCTTCATCTGGTCCTGGACCTGCTTCTAAATAAAAGGCTCTTTAAACAGCAACTATTTTATTATTTTTTAAAAAGCTGTTCTATTTTATATTTTAACAATAAATGAACGGATCATTAAAAATGTCCATGAAATCAAAGTCAATCACACTGCAGTCATTGTTAAATTATTTCCTGTTGCATTTATAATAAACATTTGTATTTATTTAGTGTCTGTTTTCTGGTTGAAATGAGATATAATCTACCAGACTTTAAAAATGTACAAATTTACATGTTATTTTGTCTAAAAATAAATGTCTGAGGTTCCTTATGTTAAACAAGAAATTAATCTGAAATAACAGGTGGTTTTAATTTACAGATGAAAGGTTTCTAAAGAACTATTTGCTTTATTTAGCTGTTTTAATTACAAGTTCTAAACTTTTTTTTAACAGTAATCAGAAATTCTGAGGTAACAACAACAAAAAAACATTTTGAAGGATTTTTCTTCAGCAAACTGCTCCACAAATGAGCAGTCCTGTGACATGTATGTTTTGCACAGATCAGTGGTTTCCACGGATCCTGTTATGTGTCGGACGCAGCTCGGAGAACCGACCAGCGTTTGAAGGACCCAGTATGAAATAAGCAGAGCACAGTACAAAGGCTAACTGAATTTAATACATAACAGTGAAAATGTAATAACAGAAAGGTGCGGCCTGGCGTGGTGCGCTCCCAGCAGCGCTAACGGTCCGGAGCCAGAAGCTGTTTCGGACCCAAGGACCCCGCCGACACCCCCCAGGTGGCCGCAACAACCGAGTCTGTGAAAGAAGGAACCATTATGTGAGTCCACACTCTACACACAGAACACTTAAAGGTGTACAAACAGCAAACACTTCCTGGCTTGATTACTGATCAGCTTCCCAACCTGCAGGCATGGAACATCCCGTTCACAAAACTCCACCGCAGTGGAAGCTGACACCACATTTACTGACTGTATAACTGTTAGTCACAAAATCCAACGTACCTCAGGAAGTGTGCTGACGAGCGTGAGACCTCACCCCCTCCTCTTTCACAGACCGTGCATCAAACCTGGACATTCTCAGCGTCCGCTGCTGATGAGATGGCTCCCAAGACGACGATCTCACCCGTCTGGTCACAAGGTCGAGTCTCTGGCAAATACACACTGTGCACTCCAGTCTTAAATCAATCAATCAACTTTTTTCTTGTATAGCGCCAAATCACAACAAACAGTTGCCCCAACTGCCCTTAAATGCCAACATGCTCCAATCCATCCAGATGCACCTCAGCTGTGAGTCCTGACGAGTCGCAGGTGATCAGGGTGAGGTCCTGACAGCCTCAGCAACACAGCCACTCAGTCCCAAATGCACGCCACCTGGGAGGAAAACAAAAAGACAAACAAACCGGCAGCCAGGCCCCCCCAGCCATATAACAGTACCCCACCCTCACGGGAAGCCTCCCGGCGACCACACACACCTGGCCCAGGAGAAACACCCCCCTCCAGGGACCATGGCTGGAAACCGCGTCTGCGTTCGTCCTCCAACAGACTGGTTGAACTGGCTGCATCTTTGCCCTTGTTTGACAGTCTCAGCACAGGTGTGGCCAGGAGTTCCTACACCTGTGCGGTCAGCCTTTAACCAAACGTGTGATTAGTCATAACACAAAACAACCAAAACACCCCCCCCCGCCCCAGGGGACCGTCCCATCAAACCCCAGGGAAGGGGAAAAAGGAAAAACAACCCAAACCCAAGCCTACAAACAAAAATACTAAAACACACCCCCCCCCCCCCCCCCCCCCCCCCCCCCCCCCCCAGAGGACCGTTCCATCAAACCCCAGGGAAGGGGAGAAAAGAAAAACAACCCACATGTAAGCTCACAAACAAAAATGCCAAAATACCCCCCCTCCTCCCCCCCAAACGACACGCAGGGACCAACACCCCCCAGAGGGCCACCCGCCAGCTCCAGGAGTAATAACCACGGCCGAGGTCCCTCTGGGATCCACCGTCACCCACGGGGACTACCAGCGCCCCCCAGAGGACCACTCGTCAACCCCAGGAGACGCCTCCCCTCACGACCAATGGACCCAGCCCCGGCCGTCCACGGCTAGATGGACCCAACGCCCTTTCCCCCCCAGAGGACACCACAGTCAAACCCTGAGGGCGGAAACTGGGGGAGGGAAAACAAAAAAAAAACCCCAAACCCCCCCCCCCTCCCCTCCCGGGTACAGAGGCCACCTGGGAAACGCCCAGCACAACCTAACTGCACCCCTCCAGCAATGCCGACACTACGGCACACCCGGCTGGAGTCAGAGGAGAAGAGAGGGCACAACAAAAAACAAAGAGAAAAAACAACCCAAATACCACCCCATCACCCCCCAGGGGACCGTTCCATCTAACCCTGGGGACGTGAAACAAAAAGAAACAAAAGAAAAAAAAAACAGACCAACACACAGTTGTTTGGGTCCCCGTTTTTCTTTTTTTTTTTTTTTTTTTTGTTCTTGTTTAGCAAAGGCTACAGGGTCACACCCCCAGACAAATAGTGGACAACAAAAAAGAAAAGCCCACACAAAAACCAACTCAAAAAACACCCACACAAAATGAACTAACACAAAACAAATCAGTGAGTTATACCATCAAGCTCAACCAAATGGAACACACCTGTTCCTACTCCAGAGCTTGACGGTACCGTGATTCAGTCACCACAAGGGGGAACCAGAGTGCTAAAAATGAAAAAACCCCTTGGGCGACAGAAAAAAACAAACGAGCTGCTTTTGTGTGCGCAGCTCAGTGCAACACACAACCAAAATGTGCTCAACTAAATAACGCCGGAGCTGATACAACAGACGCAGTAGTTACCTTTATCCGGGGAAACGGGGCTACGACTGTAACACAGGAAGCCCAGCGACCCGTGCTAACAGAGCTCCGCCGTGCGCGTGAACCCATTACAAACGCACTCTTGCAGCTCCCGTTTACACCTCCCATCCGGTCGGAGTGTGACGCGAAGCCGTCGCCAGTCACACTCCACCACGATCCACGGATGAGGCACAACACAGGAACACGGCTGCAAGAGAGCACAAATTAGTATCCAGTAATGGGTCTCAAACACGCACCTTCCGGGCGGAGAGCCCCGCAACTGATCCGGATAACCACTGAACGTCTGCTGCCGCCTTCCCGGCGCGTTACCGTCTCTGCTAACGCTGGGTCCGTGATGTTTGGCCAGAGACTACTGTTATGTGTCGGACGCAGCTCGGAGAACCGACCAGCGTTTGAAGGACCCAGTATGAAATAAGCAGAGCACGGTACAAAGGCTAACTGAATTTAATACATAACAGTGAAAATGTAATAACAGAAAGGTGCGGCCTGGCGTGGTGCGCTCCCAGCAGCGCTAACGGTCCGGAGCCAGAAGCTGTTTCGGACCCAAGGACCCCGCCGACACCCCCCAGGTGGCCGCAACAACCGAGTCTGTGAAAGAAGGAACCATTATGTGAGTCCACACTCTACACACAGAACACTTAAAGGTGTACAAACAGCAAACACTTCCTGGCTTGATTACTGATCAGCTTCCCAACCTGCAGGCATGGAACATCCCGTTCACAAAACTCCACCGCAGTGGAAGCTGATACATGACTAACATACAGCTCAATACAATAAGGTGTGAGGGACACCACATTTACTGACTGTATAACTGTTAGTCACAAAATCCAACGTACCTCAGGAAGTGTGCTGACGAGCGTGAGACCTCACCCCCTCCTCTTTCACAGACCGTGCATCAAACCTGGACATTCTCAGCGTCCGCTGCTGATGAGATGGCTCCCAAGACGACGATCTCACCCGTCTGGTCACAAGGTCGAGTCTCTGGCAAATACACACTGTGCACTCCAGTCTTAAATGCCAACATGCTCCAATCCATCCAGATGCACCTCAGCTGTGAGTCCTGACGAGTCGCAGGTGATCAGGGTGAGGTCCTGACAGCCTCAGCAACACAGCCACTCAGTCCCAAATGCACGCTACCTGGGAGGAAAACAAAAAGACAAACAAACCGGCAGCCAGGCCCCCCCAGCCATATAACAGATCCATTTTGTAGAGATCAGTGGTTTCTGCCACCCATCTTCCGTGTTTTGGCCCGACGCGTCGTTCCTATTGGACAACGCAAAGGTACGTCACAGCTCAGCAGGTCGGAAGTTGGATTGGATTGAACTTTGACTCCATCAGCCTGCTGACAAGCGGCAATGCGCGCTCCCGTCAAATGCGTCGGTTTAGCTTGGCTTTTGACGCGATGCATCTGACGCATCTAAAACGCAACGCGTCTCATTGAAAATAATGCTTTTTAGACTGATTTTGAAGCATCTGATGCATTCAGTGTGAAAGGCCCATCAGTCCTTAAAAAGACTACACAAGATCTCCAATATCAAATCAGGATGAGACCCAGAAGTTCCTTCTGGAGCCACCAGAGCAGCAGCGGAGTCCAAGCATGTGACACTGTACTGAGGCTTATTACACTCCGTTATCCATTCCATTGCCCTGTGAATCACCATAAATTCAGCTGAGAAGATGGACATGTCTGGGAAGCTGATACTGAAAGAAAGTTTCTCATCTGCAATAAAACCCCAATCCGTTTTCCCAGAAACAGGATCTTTTGAGCCATCAGTGAATATTTTAATAGATCCACTAAATTCCTTTAAAAGCATCCTCAGATCTTTACAATGACTTTCTCCCTTCTTCAAGGAGAGACAGCAGAACCCCAGGCGCAGGGAGACATCACACCATTATCATAATTCAATTTATACATATATATATATATTGTAATGATCATAGTTCCAATGTTCACGCTGTCACGCAAGGGTTAACTGTTCTCGAGTTGGGAGGGGGAGTGAGGGTGTGGTGAGGAGGAAGAGAAAAAAGAGAAGGTGTCGTCAGCGTGAGTTGTGGCTGCAACAGCAACTCTGTTGTCTTTGGTGTGTTAAAAATAAAAGCTCTGAAAGAGAACCATGGTCCTTGGCTGACTCACTGCAGCGAGGATATTACATTGGTGTCAGAAGCTCGGAATTTGCCCACTGCATGAGCCACTGCTTTAAGCGGGGGGAGAAGATGTCCTCTAGCTCGAGTGCCCGGCTGCAGGTAAAGAAGGAGGCCGATGAATGCGCAATAGACATTCCAGAAAACACCGTGATTGCCTCGGAGTGCTGCAGTTCACAGCGGCTGGACAGCACTGTTACCCGCCGTCGGGACGCCATGCAGCCCACTCTTGAATGCAGCGCGGGACCTGAGACTAACAAAGATGGCGGTGCCCAGCAGCTCTTTGTCACCCGCTCCACGACACCGCTGTTCTCCGGCAGAGGGAGCTGGGAAGCTTACCGGGCACAGTTCGAACTGTTAGCAGCCACTGCGGGCTGGTCTGAGAAGATTAAAGCCGTGCAGCTGGCACTTTCATTGACAGAGGAAGCTGCAGACTGCCTCCTGCTCCTGACCCCAGAGGAGAGAGGGGACTACTCTATGTTGGTCGGAGCTCTGCAGAGACGCTTTGGACTTTTTAATCTGAAAGACTCCCTGCGGTGTGAGTTTAAACACCGTGTCAGGCGGCCGGATGAGCCCCTGCGATCCCTGGCACATGAGATTGAGAGCTTGGGCAGACGCGCATATGAAGGAATGCCAAGCACAATCCTGAATGAGCTAGTCTGTGACCAGTTCATCCATGCCCTGACACCTGTGGAGCTGCGCTTACACGTACAGCTCGCCCACCCCGTGACACTAGCTGAGGCACTTGAACTGGCCCTAGAGAGGGAGGTCGCCACCTGTGCCATAAAGCCGTCAACACCTACACCAGTGATGGCTACCACTGTGAAAGAGCTGCCAGAACAGAGACCGGTGTGGGTAGAGGAGCTGGTACGTGCTGTGAAAAATCTGTCAGTGGGACCTAGTGTGAGCGGAGTGCAACACAACCTGCCTGCTGTCTGTTGGGGGTGTGGCAAGCCAGGACACATGCTCCGTCGCTGTCCAGAAGCTAAAGGTCAGCAGGGAAACGGGAAAGGGTCCGTGTAGCCCGGATGACACGGACCCCGTCAACCATTCACCGGGATCCGCATGCTGATGCGGTAGAGACTGTGGGCTGGACAGAGGTGGGTGACCGCTGCCATGTTCCTGTGCTGATTGGAAATGTTTCCTGCCCAGCCCTCGTGGATACGGGATCTACTGCCACATTGGTGAGACCTGATGTCGTCCCAGAAGGGACCGTTCTAGAGCAGACGTCGGTAAGGCTGCGGACAGTGACTGGTCAGACGGCTGAAATGAAGGGCAGAGGAACGTTTGTTTTCACAGTAGGGAGTTTGGCAGTGACTTTTTCGGCATGGGTGGCTGAGGTGAAAGACCCATGTGTCTTGGGCCTGGACTTTCTCAGAAGCACAGGGTGTGTAGTGGACCTCGGGGCAGGTATGCTCATCTTGCCGGGAGGGCAGACTACCCCACTAATCCCGCACTACAATCAGGTTCTCCCGGCGGCACCCACCTCATGCACTGCTGCACATTCAGAGCTAGCCACTCCTCATCTGGATGAGATCCAGCCCAGCCCGCCCACACCACTCACCCCAGCTGTGCTGTCTGCAGATGTTTTAGCTCCGCTGGATGCCCCAGTGGATCGCGGGGAGGCCATCCGGGGTATCTGGCAAGGAAGCTGCGTTGGTCTGGATGAACGGCAGCAGGTAGAACTGTGGCAGGTTCTGTGGGAATTTAAGGACATTTTTGCACTCAGTGACAATGAAGTGGGCCTCACACACCTGGCGGAGCACAACATTGACACTGGGGATGCACAGCCCATCAAAGTGCGACCCCGTCGCTTGCCTATGATTCGACAGGAGGCTGCTGATCGTGAGGTTCAAGCCATGCTGGAGGCGGGCATAATCGAGCCCTCAGACAGCCCATGATCTTCGGCTGTGGTCATGGTCCCTAAAAAGAATAGCTCAAGGTGGAGGTTTTGCGTGGATTATAGGCCCCTAAACAAGGTGACAAAAAAAGACTGTTACCCCCTTCCCCGAGTTGATGAGACCCTGGATTTGGTGTCCGGCTCCTCATGGTTCTCTTCACTGGACCTGCGCAGTGGGTATTGGCAGGTGCCCATCACCCAGGAATCCAGGCCAAAGACAGCATTCAGCACCACCAGGGGACATTGGCAGTTCAAGGTTCTCAGCTTTGGACTGTGTAACGCGCCTGGGACATTCGAGAGGCTTATGGACAATGTTCTGGCCAAGGTTCCTCGACAGGAGTGCTTAGTGTACCTGGACGATGTCCTCGTCCATGGGAGGTCCTTCGAGGCTGCGCTGGACTCCCTGAGGCTGGTGTTGGGAAGGATTGCTGCTGCCGGGTTGAAGTTGCACCCGGAGAAGTGTCACTTTATGCAGCGGGAGGTGGAGTTCCTTGGCCACAAAGTGAGCAGCGAAAGCATCAGCACGCTCCAGGTGAAAATTCAGGCTATCTGGGACTGGCCAGTCCCAGATAACCAGAAGCAGCTCAAGAGTTTTCTCGGGCTGGCCTCTTACTATCGGAGGTTCGTGAAGGGTTTTTCCTGCATTGGAGCCCCTCTTTTCCGTCTCCTCCAGAACAACCAGCCTTTCATGTGGACACCAAACTGCCAAGAGGCATTTTCTACCCTTAAGCAAGCTCTCACAAATGCCCCTGTTCTCATCACACCGGATCCCACTTTGCCATTCTTGCTGGATACGGATGCCAGTGATGTGGGAATGGGAGCAGTATTGGCGCAGGTGGGTCCTGAAGGGGAGCGGGTGGTGGCATATTTCAGCCGTGTTTTCAATAAGAGTGAGAGACGCTATTGTGTGACCAGACGTGAGCTTCTTGCTGTTGTTTTGGCTGCCCGGCACTTCAAGTATTATTTATGTGGCGTGCCCTTCACAATCAGGACTGATCATGCAGCCCTTCAGTGGCTGGTATCTTTCAGGGAGCCGGAAGGCCACGTTGCAAGGTGGCTGGAGGAGTTGCAGTCTTTTCACTTCAGTGTCGTGCATCGACCAGGGGCCCAGCACGCCAATGCTGATGCCCTGTCCCGGCGTCCATGTGCAGTGGACGGTTGCAGCTACTGCGACCGCAGGGATGCCAGGGAAATGGAACTCAGGGGGGTGGGGTTGGCTGCTGAACAAACATGCTGCTCTCTAGAGGTTGTTGGGGCTGCGGATTGGGCCTCTCAGCAGGAAAACGACAAAGAGTTGAAATGTGTGCGGCAGTGGGTCCAAAGCGGGGTCAGACCATCCTGGGAGGGGGTGATGGGCCTGTCGGGGACTGTTAAGGGCCTGTGGAGTAAGTTTAGCATGTTACGCATGCTAGATGGGGTACTCCAGCGAGCATGGAAGGAGCCTGCCACAGGGGAAGAGAGATGGCAGGTAGTGGTCCCCAGAACCCTTAGACAGATAGTGCTGAAGGCGTGCCATGGGGGCACAGGCTCAGGACACTTCGGGAGTACTAAGACCCTCCGTCGGCTGCGCCAGGGGTTCTACTGGGGTCAGCATCGCCGTGATGTCGAGGATTTCTGTCGGCGCTGCGATGATTGTGCAGCCTATAAAGGACCCCTTGATCAGTCCCGGGCCCCTCTACAGCAGCAAGCAGTTGGGGAGCCCATGGAGAGGGTAGCGGTGGACATCATGGGCCCCTTTCCAGTGTCTGACAGAGGAAATAAGTATGTGCTCTGTGCGATGGACTACTTTACAAAATGGCCAGAAGCTTATGCTCTGCCGGATCAAGAAGCAGAAACAGTGGCAGACGCCCTGTTGGAGGGCATGTTCAGCCGGTTTGGAACACCTGACATAATCCACAGTGACCAGGGCCGGAACTTCGAGTCCAAGGTTTTCACAGCTTTGTGTGACCGGTTGAATGTGCAGAAAACACGCACCACACCATTACATCCACAGAGTGACGGGTTAGTGGAGCGTTTTAACCGCACAATGCAGCAGCAGCTAGCAATCCTTACTGCCACCCACCAGCGCGACTGGGACAGACACATTCCCCTGGTTTTGATGGCCTACCGCTCTGCTGTCCAGAGCTTTACAAACTGTACCCCTGCCATGCTGATGCTGGCTAGGGAAATCCGGACACCAGCTGAGCTGGTTTTTGGGCGGCCACCAGACACAACATGGGACCCACCAGGGCCGGAGTATGCAAGAAAGCTGCAAGATCGTCTCGAGATAGCCCACACGTTTGCCAGGGACCAGCTGGAGAAGGCTGGCATGAGACAAAAGAGGAATTACGATTTGAGGAGCAAGGGCAGAAGTTTTACGGCCAGTGAACTGGTTTGGGTCTATTCGCCCAAACGTAAGAAGGGGCGTTGTCCAAAACTGGACAGTCACTGGGTTGGCCCATGCAGGGTGCTAGAGCGTGTCGGGGAGGTGGTTTATAGGGTTCAGGTGCCCCCAAAGGGCAGGAAAGTAGCCCTCCACCGGGATAGATTGGCACCCTATAGGGGAGGGGCTCTCCCTTCATTTGAAAAAAGTTCTGCCCCACTCTGTAGCCCAGAACGCTCAGCAGGACCAGATTCCCCAGTCCCATTTCCAGTGACATCCACTATGTCTCTGCTGCCATCTGGGAATGAGCGTGGGCCAGCCCCACGCAGGCCACAAAGACAGAGACGGAGACCTCCACGGTTTGGGGATTATTTGTTGACCCCTCGTGGACGAGGGGCTTCATAAAGGGGGGGGCAGTGTAATGATCATAGTTCTAATGTTCACGCTGTCACGCAAGGGTTAACTGTTCTCGAGTTGGGAGGGGGAGTGAGGGTGTGGTGAGGAGGAAGAGAGAAAAGAGAAGGTGTCGTCAGCGTGAGTTGTGGCTGCAACAGCAACTCTGTTGTCTTTGGTGTGTTAAAAATAAAAGCTCTGAAAGAGAACCATGGTCCTTGGCTGACTCACTGCAGCGAGGATATTACGTTTATGGTGTCTACAGTCTAGGCTGTATCAGAATATTCTATTACTGTTAATCCCACTGTAGCAGGATGAAGGTCCTGAGTCCTGATTGAAAAGACGTTCCCACTAGCTTGGCTAACGGGGAATTCCCCTTTGGCTGACCTGGTAGAGGAACGGTCTTTAGTGCGAGTCGTCCGGAGTTCGATCCAACCGCCGTTCCGGCCACAAAGGTCCTACGGTCACACCACTATGAATATGAAAATACGACAAACCATTTGTCCCGTATCATAGCTACATGTATGACATTTGCAGAAAAAAATGTGTGAAAATCAGTTTAGTATTCAGAAAGTTACAATGGATTACCTAAGCTGCACCTGTTGAACAGCACTGAGTGGAGCGGGTCAGATGACTGGTCCAAGATGGCAGCCCCACGGCTCATCGATGTGGCGTCTACTCTTTATAATGTCTGAGACCAATTTTTAGGGGGGACCGTTTGGTTGGCGACACCAGTGCTTGGGTCCCGCGACCATTGACCCGGAAGTGCTATAAGCTCTCCCAGGCATGCACACTCATAACTGAGATGGCTTATTGTTGCTCATGGAATTTTTTGGCACCAATCTCCCCAAAACTGGTGCTGCCAAGTAAAGCCAAGAAACCTTTATCGCATCTCACATGTTCTGTGGGCTGAAAAAAATCCATTCCCTCATTAACAAAATTAATTTTTTGTTTTTTAAGGATGCTTGTATCTGACAGGGCAAAGCCAATATTTGAGAAGAAGACCTCCATCTACTGGGCAACGCTTTGATTACACAACACATTTTTGTGGAGTATTTCTTACAGATTCCAGTGTTTATAGGAAAATATGTTATCATACTTTAGTTTGAGCGTTTAATCCCCCCAGAACCTTTGGCTGATCTTCACCAAACCTGGTATGTCAATAACGGTCAACACCAGAACTGCCCTGAAGGTCATCATGTCAAAGGTCAAAATTTAAATTTTTTTTGTTTTTACACCAAGCCTGGCACACATATGGAAGCGTGTTCTGGAATTGTGCAACAAGGTCAACCTTGCCAAAGGTCAGTCTCGGGTTAGGGTCAGGTCTGCCTGTCTGCTCATTGGTTGACTTTTCACAGGTCGCTTTTGCTGATTTCTACTAAATTTGGTACGTCAATAAAGGTTGATTCAAAAACTGCCCTAAATGAATACATTTTCACAACAATCCAACCAGATTTGGACCAAAAATGATAAAAACTTAGGTGGATTCCAGAATTGCCCTGGCAAGGTCAGCCAGAAGTCAATCATTTGGGTTAAGGCCTCTCTTCATTGGCTTCCTGTTAATTCTAGAATAGAATTTAAAATTCTTCTTCTTACTTATAAGGTTTTGAATAATCAGGTCCCATCTGTAGTTTTCTCTGGGCCCCTCCCCAATCAGACCGGGAGTGACATGTTTAGCCGCATGTTCTCCTTGAATTGCTGGCTGTCTGAGTGGTGTCCAAAAAATGAGGTGGGCTTCATAGATAATTGGCAAAGCTTCTGGGGAAAACCTGGTCTTGTTAGGAGAGACGGCATCCATCCCACTTTGGATGGAGCAGCTCTCATTTCTAGAAATCTGGCCAATTTTCTTAAATCCTCCAAACCGTGACTATCCAGGGTTGGGACCAGGAAGCAGAGTTGTAGTCTTACACACCTCTCTGCAGCTTCTCTCCCCCTGCCATCCCCTCATTACCCCATCCCCGTAGAGACGGTGCCTGCTCCCAGACCACCAATAACCAGCAAAAATCTATTTAAGCATAAAAATTCAAAAAGAAAAAATAATATAGCACCTTCAACTGCACCACAGACTAAAACAGTTAAATGTGGTCTATTAAACATTAGGTCTCTCTCTTCTAAGTCCCTGTTGGTAAATGATATAATAATTGATCAACATATTGATTTATTCTGCCTTACAGAAACCTGGTTACAGCAGGATGAATATGTTAGTTTAAATGAGTCAACACCCCCGAGTCACACTAACTGTCAGAATGCTCGTAGCACGGGCCGGGGCGGAGGATTAGCAGCAATCTTCCATTCCAGCTTATTAATTAATCAAAAACCCAGACAGAGCTTTAATTCATTTGAAAGCTTGTCTCTTAGTCTTGTCCATCCAAATTGGAAGTCCCAAAAACCAGTTTTATTTGTTATTATCTATCCTCCACCTGGTCGTTACTGTGAGTTTCTCTGTGAATTTTCAGACCTTTTGTCTGACTTAGTGCTTAGCTCAGATAAGATAATTATAGTGGGCGATTTTAACATCCACACAGATGCTGAGAATGACAGCCTCAACACTGCATTTAATCTATTATTAGACTCTATTGGCTTTGCTCAAAAAGTAAATGAGTCCACCCACCACTTTAATCATATCTTAGATCTTGTTCTGACTTATGGTATGGAAATAGAAGACTTAACAGTATTCCCTGAAAACTCCCTTCTGTCTGATCATTTCTTAATAACATTTACATTTACTCTGATGGACTACCCAGCAGTGGGGAATAAGTTTCATTACACTAGAAGTCTTTCAGAAAGAGCTGTAACTAGGTTTAAGGATATGATTCCTTCTTTATGTTCTCTAATGCCATATACCAACACAGTGCAGAGTAGCTACCTAAACTCTGTAAGTGAGATAGAGTATCTCGTCAATAGTTTTACATCCTCATTGAAGACAACTTTGGATGCTGTAGCTCCTCTAAAAAAAGAGAGCTTTAAATCAGAAGTGCCTGACTCCGTGGTATAACTCACAAACTCGTAGCTTAAAGCAGATAACCCGTAAGTTGGAGAGGAAATGGCGTCTCACTAATTTAGAAGATCTTCACTTAGCCTGGAAAAAGAGTCTGTTGCTCTATAAAAAAGCCCTCCGTAAAGCTAGGACATCTTTCTACTCATCACTAATTGAAGAAAATAAGAACAACCCCAGGTTTCTTTTCAGCACTGTAGCCAGGCTGACAAAGAGTCAGAGCTCTATTGAGCTGAGTATTCCATTAACTTTAACTAGTAATGACTTCATGACTTTCTTTGCTAACAAAATTTTAACTATTAGAGAAAAAATTACTCATAACCATCCCAAAGACGTATCGTTATCTTTGGCTGCTTTCAGTGATGCCTGTATTTGGTTAGACTCTTTCTCGCCGATTGTTCTGTCTGAGTTATTTTCATTAGTTACTTCATCCAAACCATCAACATGTTTATTAGACCCCATTCCTACCAGGCTGCTCAAGGAAGCCCTACCATTATTTAATGCTTCGATCTTAAATATGATCAATCTATCTTTGTTAGTTGGCTATGTACCACAGGCTTTTAAGGTGGCAGTAATTAAACCATTACTTAAAAAGCCATCACTTGACCCAGCTATCTTAGCTAATTATAGGCCAATCTCCAACCTTCCTTTTCTCTCAAAAATTCTTGAAAGGGTAGTTGTAAAACAGCTAACTGATCATCTGCAGAGGAATGGTCTATTTGAAGAGTTTCAGTCAGGTTTTAGAATTCATCATAGTACAGAAACAGCATTAGTGAAGGTTACAAATGATCTTCTTATGGCCTCGGACAGTGGACTCATCTCTGTGCTTGTTCTGTTAGACCTCAGTGCTGCTTTTGATACTGTTGACCATAAAATTTTATTACAGAGATTAGAGCATGCCATAGGTATTAAAGGCACTGCGCTGCGGTGGTTTGAATCATATTTGTCTAATAGATTACAATTTGTTCATGTAAATGGGGAATCTTCTTCACAGACTAAAGTTAATTATGGAGTTCCACAAGGTTCTGTGCTAGGACCAATTTTATTCACTTTATACATGCTTCCCTTAGGCAGTATTATTAGACGGTATTGCTTAAATTTTCATTGTTACGCAGATGATACCCAGCTTTATCTATCCATGAAGCCAGAGGACACACACCAATTAGCTAAACTGCAGGATTGTCTTACAGACATAAAGACATGGATGACCTCTAATTTCCTGCTTTTAAACTCAGATAAAACTGAAGTTATTGTACTTGGCCCCACAAATCTTAGAAACATGGTGTCTAACCAGATCCTTACTGTGGATGGCATTACCCTGACCTCTAGTAATACTGTGAGAAATCTTGGAGTCATTTTTGATCAGGATATGTCATTCAAAGCGCATATTAAACAAATATGTAGGACTGCTTTTTTGCATTTACGCAATATCTCTAAAATCAGAAAGGTCTTGTCTCAGAGTGATGCTGAAAAACTAATTCATGCATTTATTTCCTCTAGGCTGGACTATTGTAATTCATTATTATCAGGTTGTCCTAAAAGTTCCCTAAAAAGCCTTCAGTTAATTCAAAATGCTGCAGCTAGAGTACTGACGGGGACTAGAAGGAGAGAGCATATCTCACCCATATTGGCCTCTCTTCATTGGCTTCCTGTTAATTCTAGAATAGAATTTAAAATTCTTCTTCTTACTTATAAGGTTTTGAATAATCAGGTCCCATCTTATCTTAGGGACCTCGTAGTACCATATCACCCCAATAGAGCGCTTCGCTCTCAGACTGCAGGCTTACTTGTAATTCCTAGGGTTTGTAAGAGTAGAATGGGAGGCAGAGCCTTCAGCTTTCAGGCTCCTCTCCTGTGGAACCAGCTCCCAATTCAGATCAGGGAGACAGACACCCTCTCTACTTTTAAGATTAGGCTTAAAACTTTCCTTTTTGCTAAAGCTTATAGTTAGGGCTGGATCAGGTGACCCTGAACCATCCCTTAGTTATGCTGCTATAGACGTAGACTGCTGGGGGGTTCCCATGATGCACTGTTTCTTTCTGTTTTTGCTCTGTATGCACCACTCTGCATTTAATCATTAGTGATCGATCTCTGCTCCCCTCCACAGCATGTCTTTTTCCTGGTTCTCTCCCTCAGCCCCAACCAGTCCCAGCAGAAGACTGCCCCTCCCTGAGCCTGGTTCTGCTGGAGGTTTCTTCCTGTTAAAAGGGAGTTTTTCCTTCCCACTGTCACCAAGTGCTTGCTCACAGGGGGTCGTTTTGACCGTTGGGGTTTTACATAATTATTGTATGGCCTTGCCTTACAATATAAAGCGCCTTGGGGCAACTGTTTGTTGTGATTTGGCGCTATATAAAAAAAAAGTTGATTGATTGAGTTGATAATTTATGTCTGTATCATGGCCCAAGCAGAGGGTCACCCCTTTGAGTCTGGTCTGCTTGAGGTTTCTTCCTCAGAGGGAGTTTTTCCTTACCACTGTTGCTCTGGGGGTTGATAAGGTTAGACCTTACCTGTGTGAATCGCCTTGAGGCAACTCTGTTGTGATTTGAAGTTATATAAAGGAAAATAAATTGAAATTGAAATTCAACTAGTGTTTCACTTGAAAGCAAGATGCACAAATGAAATTAAATCATTACAGGAGTTTAATAAATTACAGTCCAGTCATATTACAGTTGAGTGAAGCAGCAGGAATGTTTTACGATGAACACGAGGAGAAATAAATATGAGACGAGCTGTCAGACTGAGGTAAACGAACGCTGCCTGGATGCAAACCGGACGACTCCAGCTGAAACCATCGTGTGCATCTCTGTGCATATTTGTTGGTAGCAGCACTTTGGAGATTGAGGTCTAACAAGAATTCAGTGCCACAAGTTCAACCTCACAGTGTCCTCCTCAACCACTATGTAAACCTGACACCCCCCCCCCCACACACACACAGCAAAGCCTCTGCTGTCGAAACTGTACATTCAATGAATTAACAACGCACCGTTTTCCTTCAGCAGCCGGTGATCGGACTCTAGATGACATAATTACAGTAGATTACAGGCAGACGGAATCATTCACAAGAAGAAAGGAGAAGAGACCTACACGGCCAAGGAGACGAAGGGAGTTTGGAGGCCACGATGATGTCATCAGTCCTCTGACGCGTCACCGTACGGCGAGGATGAGAGTCCGGCTTGCAGCTTTCGTTTCATTTTTGCTTATTTTTTTTTAACACTGCAGTTCTTTGTCTTCTGCCACATTGTTGTTGGTTTTACTTCAGGAATTGTCCTCCTCCCAGGTAGACGAGGAGCCTGGAACCCTCCCCCTTCCAGCCTGCTGACCGGCTCCATCATGCCCCACCACACACGGTCTGTGGCCTCACGCTCGCCTCTGATCTGACCCAGACCGGACCGGTCCAGCTCAATGTGTGGCTTCTTGTAGTTTTCAGGGCTTGTGTTTAAAATGAGCCTCGACTGCAGAGACAAATAAAACAAGATGCCAGAATCTTATTTAGCAATAATAATAATAATAATAATAATAATAATAATGATGATGCATTTGAAATAAATATGCATCACTTAACATCCCCACCAGGAAACTGAGATATGACTTAAAAGTAATCTTTAAATTTCTAAATTTTTAGAGTGTTGTACAGTCAGACCATTGATTTCTTCTGTAACACTGCCCCCTTGTGCTTAAAGTAAAAAATAACCTCCTTATAGCATCTTTTTTAACCATCAAGCGACCGAGCTATTTTAACTCAGCCACATGGGGTGTGCAGCCAGTACATTCTGAGTGCCAGTCCCAAGCCCGGATAAATGAGGAGGGTTGCGTCAGGAAGGGCATCCGGCGTAAAACAAGCCAACCCAACTATGCAGACTCAGAATCGAATTCCCATACCGGATCGGTCGTGGCCCGGGTTAACGACGTCTGCCACCGGTGCTACTGCCCAACAGGGTGCCGGTGAAAATTGGGCTACTGCTGGGCGAAGACGACGAAGAAGAGGAGGAAAATGTTGCCACGAACAGCGGGAGAAGAAGAAAACTAGAAGGGTGGAAATGAGAGTGGGGACTTTGAATGTTGGTAGTATGACTGGTAAAGGGAGAGAGCTGGCTGATATGATGGAGAGGAGAAAGGTAGACATATTGTGTGTGCAAGAGACCAAGTGGAAGGGAAGCAAGAGCAGGAGCATCGGCGATGGGTACAAGTTGTTGTACCATGGTGAGGACAGGAAGAGAAATGGTGTTGGGGTCATTTTAAAGGAAGAGTATGTTAAAAGTGTGTTGGAGGTTAAGCGAGTGTCTGACAGGGTGATGAGTGTGAATTGGAAATTGAAGGGGTGATGATGAATATCATCAGTGCATATGCCCCACAGGTAGGTTGTGAGATGAAGGAGAAAGAAGATTTCTGAAGTGTGTTAGATGAGGTGGTGGAGAGTGAACCCAAGCATGAAAGAGTGGTGATAGGAGCAGACTTCAATGGCCATGTTGGTGAAGGGAACAGAGGTGATGAGGAAGTAATGGGTAGATATGGTATCAAGGATAGGAATGGGGAAGGACAGATGGTAGTTGATTTTTCAAAAAGGATGGAAATGGCTGTGGTGAATACCTACTTTAAGAAAAGGGAGGAGCACAGGGTAACATATAAGAGTGCAGGAAGGTGCACACAGGTGGACTACATTCTTTATAGGAGATGCAAGCTAAAAGAAATCAGAGACTGTAAGGTGGTAGCAGGAGAGAGTGTCACTAGACAGCATAGGATGGTTGTTTGTAGGATGACTTTAGAGGTAAAGAAGAAGAAGAGAGTGAGAGCTCAACAAAGGATCAGATGGTGGAAGCTGAAGGAGGAAGACTGTTGTGTGAAATTTAGCGAGCAGGTGAGAGAAGCACTGGTTGGAGGGGAAGCAATTTTGGACAACTGGAAAAGTACTGCAGATGTGGTGAGGGAGACAGCTAGGACAGTACTGGGTATGACATCTGGACAGTGGAAGGAAGACAAGGAGACTTGGTGGTGGAATGAAGAGGTCCAGGAAAGCATAAGGAGAAAGAGGTTGGCGAAAAAGTTTTGGGATAATCGGAGAGATGAAGAAAGTAGACAGGAGTACAAGGAGATGCGGCGTAAGGCGAGAAGAGAAGTGGCAAAAGCAAAGGAAAAGGCATATTGCAAGCTGTACAAGAAGTTGAATAGTAAAGAAGGAGAAAAGGACTTGTACCGATTGGCCAGACAAAGGGACAGAGCTGGAAAGGATGTGCAGCAGGTTAGGGTGGTAAAAGATGCACATGGTAATGTGCTGACAAGTGAGGAGTGTGTGCTGAGAAGGTGGAGGGAATATTTTGAAGAGTTGATGAATAAAGAAAATGAGCGAGAGAAAAGGCTGGATGATGTGGTGAGAGTAAATCAGGAAGTAAAAGCGATTAGCAAGGAAGAAGTGAGGGCTGCTATGAAGAGGATGAAGAGTGGAAAGGCAGTTGGTCCAGATGACATTCCAATGGAGGCATGGAAATGTCTAGGAGAGATGGCAGTAGAGTTTCTAACCAGATTGTTTAATAAAATCTTGGAAAGTGAGAGGATGCCTGAGGAGTGGAGACGAAGTGTGCTGGTTCCTATTTTCAAGAACAAGGGTGATGTGCAGAGTTGCAGTAACTACAGAGGCATAAAGCTGATCAGCCACAGCATGAAGTTATGGGAAAGAGTAGTAGAAGCTAGGCTTAGAAAACAGGTGAAGATCTGTGAGCAGCAATATGGTTTCATGCCGAGAAAGAGCACTACAGATGCAATGTTTGCTCTGAGAATACTGTTGGAAAAGTACAGAGAAGGACAGAAAGAGTTACATTGTGTGTTTGTGGACTTAGAAAAAGCTTATGATAGGGTGCCAAGAGAAGAGCTGTGGTATTGTATGAGGAAGTCTGGAGTGGCAGAGAAGTATGTTAGGGTAGTGCAGCACATGTACAAGAATAGTGTGACAGCGGTGAGATGCGCAGTCGGAATGACAGACTCATTCAAGGTGGAGGTGGGATTACACCAAGGATCAGCTCTGAGTCCTTTCTTGTTTGCAGTGGTGATGGACAGGTTGACAGATGAGATCAGACAGGAGTCCCCATGGACTATGATGTTTGCAGATGACATTGTGATCTGTAGTGAGAGTAGAGAGCAAGTTGAGTCTAGTCTGGAGAAGTGGAGATATGCTTTGGAGAGAAGGGAAAGTCAGTAGAAGCAAGACTGAGTACATGTGTGTGAATGAGAGGGAGCCCAGTGGAATAGTGCAGTTACAAGGAGTAGAAGTGGTGAAAGTAGATGAGTTTAAATATTTGGGGTCAACTGTTCAAAGTAATGGAGAGTGTGGTAGAGAGGTGAAGAAGAGAGTGCAGGCAGGGTGGAGTGGGTGGAGAAAGGTGGCAGGAGTGATTTGTGACTGAAGAATATCAGCAAGAGTGAAGGAGAAAGTTTACAAGACAGTAGTGAGACCAGCTATGTTGTATGGTTTAGAGACGGTGGCACTAACAAAAAGACAGGAGGCAGAGCTGGAGGTGGCAGAGCTGAAGATGTTGAGATTCTTTTTGGGAGTGACAAGAATGGACAAGATTAGGAATGAACATATCAGAGGGACAGCTCAGGTGGGACGGTTTTGAGACAAAGTCAGAGAGGCGAGATTGAGATGGTTTGGACATGTGCAGAAGAGGGACCCAGGGTATATAGGGAGAAGGATGCTGAGGATGGAGCCACCAGGCAGGAGGAGAAGAGGGAGACCAAAGAGGAGGTTTATGGATGTGCTGAGAGAGGACATGCAGGTGGTTGGTGTGACAGAGGAAGATACAGAGGACAGGGTGAGATGGAAACAATTGATCTGCTGTGGCGACCCCTAACGGGAACAGCCAAAAGACAAAGAAGAAGAAGCGACCGAGCTATTTTAGTGACAAATATGACCGAGTGGGCTTATTCATGACCCCATTGGCTTTATATTGGAATACTTCTATATGAATGATTGTTTTAGGGTTTTCATATTTATTTCACTCTCTAATATATTTATCCATCATCCTCTTCATCATCACTCTGGGCATCAAGAATCAGTCTCAGTGCTCATGCAGCTGTAAATCTTGCTGTTCTCTGTCTTTTGGCTTCCTTGAAATACAGTAAAATATAATGATTGAAGTTGGCAAATTACAAAATCATCTGAAGCTATAAGGTTGAAAATCTCACAGATTTTCCTGTGGTCATAAGTGACCCTGTACAAGTTTGGATTAGACTCTCCACATGGATCATAAAATTCTATGAACAAATGCAGGGCAGATAAATTGACAAATTCATGGTAGGAAATTTTTTTCCAATTAAAATTAGAAAAAAATGGTGCACAAAAATATATACCGGGGTCATAAATGACCCGACTCGGTCGACTGAGGGTTAAATGGTAAATTTTGTTTTTAACTGTTGTGCTGATAAACACGGTCGGTCCTCAAAAGTTGGTACACTTGAAATTTTCAACAAGACACCAATGTGCAAGATTCAGGGCTACATTTACAGTTTTCTAAAGTTGATTGTAGTTCTCTGGAGTAGGAAACCTTTCCGCGCTGTTCCTCTGCCCCCCTTAAAGTCCTAATTTGTCTTTAAGTTGCACGATTATTAAGCTCACAAAGACATTCAAACCTGACCTTTTAACCAGTTACATTTAAAGGGCTCATATGGTGTAAAATCTGTTTTGATGTACCTTTTAAAGTCAAATATAACTTCCATATTCTGTGTACGTCCACATCCAATACTTCTGGCTTTGGGATGTGTCCTCTCATTATTGTTTTGGCTAAAACCCTGCTGTCGAATCATGTGTGCAACTCGACAGACGATGTCACTAACAGCTAAGTTTCTGGTACCTGCATATTCCTGTGGCCTCATTGGTCGGTTGATGACCCTTTGGAAGGCAGTGATCCAGTCGCGCTGTTCAGCTTCTGTCTCACAGGCGAACAGGAACTTTCTGTCTGGTGTGACGATGGTGATGCCGTGGTTCCAGTGGCAGCCCTGAGTGGACGGAGGCAGGCCAGCCTGAACGGTGTAGCTGTTCTCCTTACTGCCGATGAAGACCTCGCCTCGGGCGTAGGCGTCCTGTGGGAGACAGAAGGAAGCGTGAACACGCAACGTGACGGGTTTGAATGCAAGAAAGGGTGCAGATCTCACCAGAGGGTCTTTGAAATACATGAGTCTCCTGTCGTCCATCGTAAACCATCTCTTCTTGAAGCCTTCTGTGTGCTGACGCAAAGAAGGAGAAAGTTCTCAACACAGAGCAGATGTGCATGAAACCAAAGTCAGACCTGCTTCAGGCCACAGCCCTTGTTTAGTCTTTGTCCTTGTGCTGACCCCTTTAATGACTCTGGTTTGCATTTTTGACCTTGCCTTAGCCACAGCCTTTGAATCTGTCTTGCTGTGTCTCTGAACTGTGCTTGTTTTCTGGACCACGACTCTGCCTTACAGCTGTCTGTACTTCTGCATTGCTGACTGTCATTCTGTGTACCGTACCACTGCCTGAAGACAAGATCAAGCCTTTTTTGATGACAAATGCAGACTCAGCCGTGAGTCTGCATTTGTGTACACATCCTGTTTGTGCCACGTCATGAATCCTGACACCCATTACTTCCTCATCACCTCTGTTCCCTTCGCCAACATGCCCAAGTTTAAAATTAGACAAAATATTTATGGATATACAAATAATAAATAAAAGCTACGGGATTTAAATGACATGCTACTTTTCATTTATTTGGGCTTCTATATGTCCTTGTCCTGTGTGAAATGATGATAACTTCAATCACCTGCAAAGCTGAGAGTGAGTGTAACCACAGGACAAACCTTTGGGCCTGTTTTCTCCATAAAGCCTTCTTTCATGAAGTTTCGGGTCAGTTTGGGCACCAACTAGAGTAAAAAAGACACCCCCCCCCCAAAAAAAAGACAATCAGAACCAGCAGAGATTCAATCATGTAAAATAGAGGTCTCAAACTCATTCCAGAAAGAGCCGAGAGGGTGCAGGTTTTCTTTGTAACCACCAAATCTGCAGCAGAAAAGGAGAGTGACGGATGGAGACAAGCAATGTTCTTGAGGTGGAAAAAAGTGGTTCTAGTGATGTGATTGATGTGGTGTTCAAAAGACAAGTTGGTTTCAAAGATGCCTCCAAGGCCGCAGATATGAGGGGAGGGAGACGGGGTGGAGTTACCAGTGTTGAGGCAGAAGTTATGGGTGGTGTTGATGAGGGATTTGGGACCAATATTGATTATTTCAGATTTGTCGCAGTTGAATTTGAGAAAGTTAATTTGCATCCAGGGCTTATACTCAGTGAGGCAGTCGAGTGAGTCGCAGTGATGATGGATTTGGTGGAAATGTAGAGGTGGACATCGTCAGCATAACATTAAGGAAGACCATGATGACATATGATTTTACCAAGGGGAATAAACTTGGGTATCAAGAATCAGTTCTTTTCGAGAATCGTTAAGAAATGATTCGATCCACCGACATCAATAGTCTTTTTGCTTAATGATTCCCTTATTGATCCTTTAAAGCGGCCGTTGTTTTTGAGGGTGTTTGTCTGGAAAATGATCATGTCTCTATGGTGATTACAGACCCTGCAGCGGGTTTGTAATCTGCTTCTGCAGCGCAGCTCCGATTTGAAGCTTGAAGCAATGAAG
Organism: Thalassophryne amazonica; assembly: GCF_902500255.1. NCBI lineage: Eukaryota > Metazoa > Chordata > Actinopteri > Batrachoidiformes > Batrachoididae > Thalassophryne > Thalassophryne amazonica. Next base: position 72,760,535 of record NC_047120.1, read on the forward strand.
CAGTGCTCCGATTCGCTGCTTTGTTGGTTCTTTGATTCAATGCCTTTCAGAAGCAGCAAGTCCGCTTCTTAACTCCTCTCAAAGCCATTTAAAGATGTCAATTGTGAGTCACTTTTGTGCTGATTAAAGTCACTAACTGGGACTCTTGTCTTCTTGCACTCAAGAAACGAGAATCATCCTCCGTTCCGTTCGCACAGCTCCAAAGGCTGCGCAGCTCTCTGCCGAGTCAAGTTAGAGTCCGGCTGGAATTAATACCTTCAAAGTGAATCACTGTTTAAATCAAATGACACCTCTTTCCAAACACTGTAACACAGACAACAAACTAGAATCAACCAAAATGTTTTTCCTCCCAAAATGAGACATCCTGCGTTCTTTATGAATTACATAGATGCTGACGTGCAGCCGGCTGGGCTCAGCTCAGAGGTACAGAGTTAGATTTGTGCCATTAATGTCTGAAAGGAAACGCTTTTGAGAAAAACTACAGATTTTTTTATTTCTATTTAAGTTCAGAGATCAAGGGTCCAGTGACCAATTTCATATTTATTTAACTCAATAAAATGTTGCTGACATATAAAAGTTGTAAAGCCTACTTTTACTACACAGAAAATTCACAGGAGGTATTGATAAAGCAATTGATAAGGAATCAATATCAATAAGTTATGTTTGTAGCATGGCCCAAGCAGAGGGTCACCCCTTTGAGTCTGGTCTGCTGGAGGTTTCTTCCTCAGAGGGAGTTTTTCCTTACCACTGTTGCTCTGGGGGTTAGTAAGGTCAGACCTTACCTGTGTGAAGCGCTTTGAGGCAACTCTGTTGTGATTTGGCGCTATATAAATGAAAATAAATTGAAATTGAAATTAAATTGAAATTGTGGAATCGAAAATGGCATCGATATCAATAAAATCTCATCATTATCCATCCCTAAAGGGGAAGCATGTAGGGGATGAAGAGGAGAGGAGCCCTGGGAGACCCCTTGGGACAAAGGGGCGATGGAGGAGGTGCAGTTACTGATGTTGATGAATTGTTGTCTGTTTGTGAGATCAGACCGTAGCAGGTAAGAGCAGTGTGGGTGATGTTGAGTGAGGATTGAAGGCAGAAAAGAAGAATGGTGTGATTAATTGTGTCAAAAGCTGCGGTGAGGTCGAAGAGGACGACAATGCTGAGATTAGCAGAGTCTGAGGAAAGGAGGAGATCATTGGAGACTTTGAGAAGGGCTGTTTCAGTACTGTTTTTTGGAGTGAAAACTGGATTGAAAAGGTTCAAACAGGTCATTGGAGATGAGGTGGGCTTTAAGTTGGGAGGTGAGAACATGTTCAAGAAGCTTTGATAAGAAGGAAAGATGTTTGTGATGAGGCCAGGATGGAGTCCAGGTTTTTTGAGGATGGGGTGACAACAGCCAGTTTGACTTTTGAGGGATGAGACCAGAGCTGAAGGAAGAGCTGATGATGTCTGTGATCAGAGTGGAAGAGACTGGAAAACAGTCCTTAACAAGAGTGGATGGGATCCAGAACACAGGTGGAGCTTGTCATACCTGCCATGAGGTTGTGGAGCTCAGTGGGAGACACACAGGAGAACTGAGACGGGGGACTGAGTGGTGAAGGGGGGAGAGAGAGGTGGGGGGCGCTGAGGTCACTGTAGATGGTGTCAATTTTTGTTTGCAAAAAGGAAAGGAAGGTGTTACATTCGTCAACTGTGATAGAAGCAGAGGTGCTGTCGCTGGATTAGAGAAGTGTGCTAATGGTGTAAAAAAGAGTGTGTGGGTTGATGGAGACAGAGTGTTTGATGTGGAACAGGCGTCTTTATAGTGTTGGAGATAATCAGCGCCGGCTTGGAGATGTACGGCGAGGCCAGTTTTCTTGTGAAGTCTTTCAGGCTGGTGTTTATGAGTTTTCATTTGACTGAGTTCAGCAGTACACCAGGGTGCAGAGTGAGTGAATGAGATGGTTTTGATTTTAATGGGAGTCAGCTGAGAGGCTGATAGAGCAGAAGATGAGACAGAATTTATGTTCCTGAAGGATATGTTGTGTTTGTCCTTTGGAATGGGAATGGGGGTGTCACTATCCATTACGACTGTCAGGTGGTCTGAGATCTTTAGATTGATGCTGGAGAGTTGGGAAAGAGTGAGATCAGTAGAGCAGACCAAATCAAGGATGTGACCACAGCTGTGGGTGGGGAAACTGACATGTTGTGTCAGGTTGAGACAATGTAGCGACATGGTCTGAGTGTGGTGCACTAGCGAGCGGCGAACACCAACATGTAGACAGAAACAGGGGAGGTGATGGTCTACCTATATAAATGCAGTCCATTTACCATTTAACCAGGTATCAACCCGCAGATCAGCCACACGGTACTCCACAGCACGAGCTACAGCAGCAATCCAATAAGGAGGGCAGGCAGCCTGGAAGGGTTACTGAGTGGGTCGCCTTACGAGCCCGCACAATGAATGGAGGTCAGCCACGTGCGGGATGGCTGGCAAGAAAACCAGTCAAAGCCCAGAAGAGAAGACCACAGCAGGATTGCAAGAAGCTGGCTGGCTAAGCAGATGGACTCTTGTTGGCTTGCAATGTAGCAAGCAAAGACCTGGAGATGGATCCGGTAGCGGGACACAGTCCGGCATGGCAGCCAAAGTGCGCCAGCCTCTGCCATCATCATGTGAGTAATTTAAGTAAGTAAGTTGTTTTACTGCCTGGTTCATGACATCACAAAGACCGCTGATGATAAAGACAGACGAGAGAACGTCTGGACTATCACCATCCTGTCCAGAAATTCCCTCTTTTCTTCCAATCAGACAAATCAGACTTCCAATGTCTCAGCAAAAGCACTGACTTTATATTTTGCATCGATATTAAAATATTACAAGGTGCTTTTGTGCCATAAAATGGAAACATTCATGTTGTTGTTGTTGTTGGGGTTCCCTCATGACATCATTTGGGAATCCCATAAGATTTCCTGACTCCCCACAGGGAACACTTGGTGTGACATGTGAATATAGTACAAATGATAAAACCTAATACTGTGTGATTTTGTGTACATTGTAACACCATGTGTGAATTTCATGAACAAATTAAAGTATATTAGAAGAAGAGACTGTTTCAGAACATTTCAGACTAAATCAAAATGTCTGTTAAAAATGTGATCTCTGTTATGTGAAGGAAATTCTGAATGATCGTTCTGTTCCGTTGTTTTTACAGCACATTTTGTTGATCTCACAGCTGATGCTGATGTTGTGACAACGCTGTAAAAAAAAAAAAATCATTCACTAAACTAGTGATAAAACTGGTCGATGACTCCATGAAGGAGTCACCCTCACCTCTTCATCGCTGGCTCCAGGAAAAGCCACCTGCAGGTAATGAAACCGGGCCGCCCTGATGGCGTTGAACCAGTCCACCATCTCCTGCACACACAAACAAACAAACATCATCTGAATGCTTATTTGCACATATGAAATATGACGCTGATGCACTGAACCACTGACAAATCTGATTACAGCAATGGCCTTCAGTATCTGAAGCTGACCAGCAGAGGGAGCAGTGACATCTTTTATTCTATTATTTTATTTCATCTTTTCTCTCAGAGAACTAAAAAAACAAACAAAAAAAACATTTTTGTTGGAAACCCTCAGTGATAGAGGCCACACCCACATCCACAGAGGTTAAAAATCACAATAATGACTGACAGTTAAGGTCGAGGGTGAGGTCTCGCTCATGTTGATGAATTTTAAAAAGGAGCCTGATGCTGCAAATGATTTTTCAAACAGCAACAGGAAATCTAACAGCTGCATTCTTGTACTTTTCAGAGAGAAATACTGTATGAGCAGTATGGAAATACAAACTTCAAGCCATAATAATATAACATCAAATACGAGGTCTGTTAGAAAAGTATCCGACCTTTTTATTTTTTTCAAAAACCTGATGGATTTGAATCACGTGTGCTTGCATGAGCAAACCTTGAACCTTCGTGCGCATGCGTGATTTTTTTCACACCTGTCGGTTGCGTCATTTGCTTGTAAGCAGCCTTTGTGTGAGGATGGGTGGAGTCTCTCGTCGGATTTTTTCTTTGCAAGGAAATGGCGGAACGACTGGAGCAGCGCGACTGCATCAAATTTTGCCAGAAACTGGGCGACAGCCAGGTGGAAACCATTCGGATAATTCAGACGGCTTTCGGTGACGATCCTCTGGGCATCACACAGATTAAGGAGCGGTACAACCGGTTTAAAGACGGCCGCACAACGGTGGAGAGCGAGCCAAAAGCACCACCATGTTGAAGTCTCACAGGACATGCTGTGACATGCCCAGCTCTTCCACCATTCGGAAGATTCAGACAGCTTTCGGTGGCTTTTCAGTCATGTGACTATCCGAGAAATTGTAGACGAGGTGGGCATGTCACAACATGTCCTGTGACTTCAACACGGTGGCGCTTTTGCTGCGCCATCAGCTTCGTGGCGATGAATTTCACTGCAACTCTTTTCATGGCAAAATCTTCTGTCACAGTGAAATGTGCCAAAAAAGTGCTGATGTCCACCTCTTCCGCAATTTCTCGGATAGTCACACGACGGTCCCACATCACCACAGCGTTCACTTTGGAAATGATCTGGTCATTTCAGCATGTTGATGGCCGACCGGAGCGTGGCTCGCTCTCCACCGTTGTGCGGCCGTCTTTAAACCGGTTGTACCGCTCCTTAATCTGTGTGATGCCCAGAGGATCGTCACCGAAAGCCGTCTGAATAATCCGAATGGTTTCCACCTGGCTGTCGCCCAGTTTCTGGCAAAATTTGATGCAGTCGCGCTGCTCCAGTTGTTCCGCCATTTCCTTGCAAAGAAAAAAAAACACGAGAGACTCCACCCATCCTCACACAAAGGCTGCTTACAAACAAATGACGCAACCGACAGGCGTGAAAAAAATCACGCATGCGCACGAAGGTTCAAGGTTTGCTCATGCAAGCACACGTGATTCAAATCCATCAGGTTTTTGAAAAAATATAAAGGTCGGATACTTTTCTAACAGACCTTGTATATATATATATATATATAATTTATTAATTTATATAGCGCCAAATCACGAGTAATCGCCTCAAGGTGCTTCACAAACATTTAAAAGCAGAATAAAATGAAATAAGATTAAAACTCAATAAAAAAAATGTAACCATAAAAGGTAAAATAAGTAAAATAAATAAAAAGAATAAAAAAAGACACACAATCATATAAAATACTAATGATAAAACAGTGTCTTCAGCCTGGCTTTAAAAGTCTCCACAGAGTCCGACTGTTATATCAGTGCAGGCAGATCATTCCACAGAGCTGGAGCGCGGTGAGAGAAAGCTCTGTAACCCGCTGACCTTTTCTTTACCCTCGGGACACACAATAGTCTTGCACCCTGTGAACGCAGAGCCCTTGCAGGCACATAGGACTCAACCAGGCCGGCCAGATGGGGTGCGCCAGTCCGTGAACAATTTTATAGGCCAATAGTAACACCTTAAAATCCGATCTCAAGGAGACCGGGAGCAAGTGAAAGGATTCCAGAACCGGCATAATATGATCAAACCTTCTGCTTCATGTCAGAAGTCTGGCAGCAGCATTTTGAACCAGTTGAAGACTCCTGATGCTGGACTGTGGTAAACCAGAAAACAAAGCATTACAGTAGTCCAATCTAGAAGAGACAAACGCATGAATCAGAGTCTCAGCATCAGCCATAGACAAGATGGGACGAATCTTTGCTATATTTCTTAGATGAAAGAAAGCAGTCCTCGTAACGTCCCTAATTTAGAGGTCAAAGGACAATGTAGGATCAAAGATTACCCCAAGGTTCCTCACTTTGTCAGGATGATGTATAACACATGAACCTAGGCTAAGCGCTAGCTGATCAAATTGATGCCGATGTCTTGCTGGACCAAGAACCATCATTTCAGTCTTATCAGAGTTCAAAAGTAGAAAGTTGCTAGACATCCAACTTCTCACTGCTGCGAGACAGTCCTGTAAAGATTTTATGTGGACAGGATTTCCAGCAGCTATCGGCATATACAACTGAGTGTCATCAGCATAGCAATGAAAAGCAACCCAAAAACAGCGCAAAATGTTCCCAAGGGGTGCCATATACAGGGAAAAAAGCAGGGGACCCAGAACAGATCCCTGCGGAACCCCGAACTTGATGCCCCTAAAGTCAGAGGTAGGGTCATTGCACAAAACACAATGGGAACGACCAGACAGATAAGACGTCAACCACGCAAGAGCAGTTCCAGTAATCCCGAAACAGTTTTCTAGCCTATTAAGTAGAATATGATGATCAACTGTGTCAAACGCAGCACTGAGATCCAACAACACCAATGCTGTAGGAGTATCCGAGTCCATTGCTCGCAGAAGATCATTAACTACTTTAATATGTGCTGTTTCTGTGGAGTGATGTCTTCTAAAAGCAGACTGCAGTGGCTCAAAAAGGTCATTCTCAGTAAGATAGTCCACAAGCTGCCGTGAAACCACCTTTTCCAGAATTTTAGAGAATGATAGATTTGATATCGGCCTATAATTTTTCAATATACCAGGATCAAGATTAGATTTCTTGAGTAGTGGTTTAACCACTGCAGATTTAAAACAATTTGGAACAGATCCAGAGTTTAAAGAAAGGTTAACAATTTCCAGCACAGTCGGCCCAAGAATGGGCCAAAGATCCTTAAACAATTTTGTTGGCATCGGATCAAATAAAAGGTTGTGCTTCTAGTAGACATCACGAGTTTCGTCAGCACACCTTGTGAGATACTGTTAAATTCCATGAATCTAGGTAACACCTCAGTAGTAGTCCCCAGCTCAGTAGCTGGATACAATGATTCAACCAAAGTATGCTGAGATGTGCTCAACCTAATATCTTCTATTTTCTTTTTGAAATAGTCCAGAAAGTCCTGTGCTGAAAAAGGAGAACAGCCAACAGGTGGCTGTCCATGAATAAGAAATGCCACCGTATCAAACAAGAACTTTGAGTTATGCTTGTTTTTGTTGATCAATTCAGAGTAATAGGCCTGCTTCATAGCCAGTAAAGCATGCTTATAATCTAAAATAGCTTCACACCACGCAAGGTGAAACACCTGTAGTTTGGAACTACGCCATTTCCGTTCCAACCCTCTAGCCTTCTTCCTAAGGTCATGCAAATAACTGTTGAACCAGGGTGTCTGTGCTTTGGGAAGGCGTGGTCTTAATAGAGGAGGCGCAATCTTATCAAGTGTGGTTTTTAGCACTAAATTCAGGCTATCTGCAAGACTGTCTACTGACTGAAAATTCATCAAGCTTGAAGTTAAGATTTCAGGTAGTCTCGCTTCGAGTTCAATCAAAGTTGAAGGTTTAATATGTCGCCTCAATGATAGGCAAGGTTGTTGCTCCACTAAATGCGGCAGTGTAATTGTAAACCTAATAAGCGAGTGGTCAGAGACCCCTGATGCAAGAGGCAGGATGTCGATATTTGTGACAGCAAGGCCACATGCAAGAACCAAATCCAGAGTATTACCACTGATATGCGTTGAACCATGAATGAACTGCCGAAATCCTAGTGCATCCATGATTTCCATAAATTATTTACCGAGGGGATCAGAGAGCTTATTTATATGAATGTTAAAGTCACCAATAATCAAAATGTTGTCTACACTAGTTGAAAGACTAGAGATGAACGTGCCAAATTCATCTAAAAAATCAGAATATGGGCCAGGAGGCCTGTAGACAGTGACAATATAACATAGCTGATTTCCAGTTTTATGACCCTGACAGTACTGAGCATCATGGGCATAACGGAGAATCAGATGCTCAAATGAATTATATTTATGACCCCCAACAGTTAATAAAGTAAACCTGGATTTATAAATAAAAGCAACACCCCCGCCTTTCTTCACATCACGTGAAACGTGACTAAAAGTGTACTCCAGTGGGCCTCATTCAGAGGAAGGACAGCTGTGGATTTAAGACAGGTTTCACATAATCCAAGCATATCCAGGTGATGATCCACAATTAAGTCATTCACCAGCAATGACTTCAGAGACAATGATCTGATGTTAATGAGACCCAAACTAAGGATCTCGGTGGGATCAGCAGGTTTTAATGAAGTGTGTATATATATATATATATATATATATATATATATATATATATATATATATATATATATATTGGCCTGATGTCCTTAATGTTGACACCAGGATGAAACCAGATGAGACTAAAAGTCCGGAACTCTGTAAGAACTCCTGCATATTCAGGCCTTCTGGCATTTTGGGTTCTGACAGACAGATGAGGACCAGCGAACCTCTTATTTTGGGCCACACTCACATCTTCTATCAACCATCCATCTGTGTTCTAAACCTGCTTATTCTGCTGAAGACTCTCTTTTAACATGCGTGAAGTCAAATAAAGGTGGACGGGCTGAGCTCGCTGCTCGTGAAGCCTCGCTTGTAATCCACAGAAGGAAAGAATCTTCAAGGAATCAGGGTCTGTACAGCATGCAGGATTTAAATGAACTGCAAAAGACATTCAATGAATCTGATTTCTTGGTTATTTTCCTCATGTCTCACCCAGTGACCTCTCGGAGGGGCTCCAGCAGCCCAGACGAATGGAAAATGGATCGATGGATGGACACGCTGCATTTGTGGAGTGTCTGAGCAGTGAGGCTGTTTGAAACTGTGCCCGCTCGTGGCCACACGCCGTGTGTTTGTGAGCATGTACCTTAGCGTCACTGTGGTAAACGAAGATGTTCCGGGTGCTGTTGTCTTTCAGGTGCGTGATCTGTAGACCGCACGGGTTCCCGATCTTAGCTGGCTGGAAGGTGGCGTTCAAGGTCTCGATTTTCATCACCGCCTTGGGATCTCGGGCCTAGATGGATGCAGCCATCAGGACAACAGCCATTTTATTTTATGAAATATCATTTTTTATAAAAGAACAGAAAACCAGAGCGGCTCGTCTTTATTACATCCTGCTTGTTGAAGTACTTGAGCGCTCCCTCTCTCTCCGACAGGATGAACTTTCGGCTGAGGAACTGACCGTTATCTCGTCCTCGTTTCCATAGAAACCCCTCTCGGTATCCTGGGCAAAGAGAGGGACGGGAAAAGGCAAAGCATCTGAGGGGAATTATCAAAAAAAATCCATCAGACAAGATGAAACATCAGAGTGAAATCAAAGAAAAAGAGAAATCTCATTCAGTACGACAAGAAGAAAACAAGACTAATGATCAGGTCTATTTATAGTGAGACACCACTTCTTCTTTGCTCTATTTCAGTTGCACGATTTGCGTCACTTTGTCTACGTCCGTCACACTATGACAAGATTTCTTTGAAAGCTGTATCTATTATTAAGAAATGTCTCTTCGAAAAGAAGAAACATGAAGATGTCAAACGTCTTCAGAGCAGCAAGACCAGAGTTTAAGATTTCTGCAGACAGGAAACTGAAAGTGGAGTCTAAAGGCAGCTCACTGGAAGAACGGCCCTGCTGAGGAGTTTCTGGGTCACGTTAAGACAAACGTGTTCTCGCCATCATTTCTGAAACCACAAACCTGCGATTCATTGGCGGATTTATGATCTCCTGGAAACTCTGTGTTCTGTCAAATGTGTTGCTTTTATTCAGATGGACTGAGAGGAAGCACTTTGCTTTGATGGATTTTATGGTTATGTGATACTGTCGAGTCCATAAATATTTGGACATATCTGGTTTTATTAAAGTTGCCTCACAGCAGGATGCAGTTGAAAGCAGATTATTTATGAGAAGGAAATAAGAATCTTTCATTTTGTGATACAATCACCAAATTTGGCACAGTGATACTTGTATTTTTTGCAATAAATAAATAAATAAATAAAAAATGTTAGCCACTGACATTTTCAAGATGATGGACATTTTTTTTCAAAGATGGCTGCTGGAAATATGTATTTTCATCATATATTAGCACCATCTTGGTTTATTACAGTATTGAACTTGTTAAATATTGCATTGTGGACTCGGAGGGATTAGAAATGAACTTCAGACACTATTTTCATGCTTTTTAGATGGACTTTTTTAGACTGTCTTATCATTAATCTAATTTGTTTTCATGTTTGCTTTGTAATTTCTTTTTATTCTACTGTGTTTTATCTTTTTATTGTGCTTTTCTTGATTTTAAGCCATCACTTGACCCAGCTATCTTAGCTAATTATAGGCCAATCTCCAAGCTTCCTTTTCTCTCAAAAATTCTTGAAAGGGTAGTTGTAAAACAGCTAACTGATCATCTGCAGAGGAATGGTCTATTTGAAGAGTTTCAGTCAGGTTTTAGAATTCATCATAGTACAGAAACAGCATTAGTGAAGGTTACAAATTATCTTCTTATGGCCTCGGACAGTGGACTCATCTCTGTGCTTGTTCTGTTAGACCTCAGTGCTGCTTTTGATACTGTTGACCATAAAATTTTATTACAGAGATTAGAGCATGCCATAGGTATTAAAGGCACTGCGCTGCGGTGGTTTGAATCATATTTGTCTAATAGATTACAATTTGTTCATGTAAATGGGGAATCTTCTTCACAGACTAAAGTTAATTATGGAGTTCCACAAGGTTCTGTGCTAGGACCAATTTTATTCACTTTATACATGCTTCCCTTAGGCAGTATTATTAGACGGTATTGCTTAAATTTTCATTGTTATGCAGATGATACCCAGCTTTATCTATCCATGAAGCCAGAGGACACACACCAATTAGCTAAACTGCAGGATTGTCTTACAGACATAAAGACATGGATGACCTCTAATTTCCTGCTTTTAAACTCAGATAAAACTGAAGTTATTGTACTTGGCCCCACAAATCTTAGAAACATGGTGTCTAACCAGATCCTTACTCTGGATGGCATTACCCTGACCTCTAGTAATACTGTGAGAAATCTTGGAGTCATTTTTGATCAGGATATGTCATTCAAAGCGCATATTAAACAAATATGTAGGACTGCTTTTTTGCATTTACGCAATATCTCTAAAATCAGAAAGGTCTTGTCTCAGAGTGATGCTGAAAAACTAATTCATGCATTTATTTCCTCTATTTATTTCCTCTCTGGACTATTGTAATTCATTATTATCAGGTTGTCCTAAAAGTTCCCTAAAAAGCCTTCAGTTAATTCAAAATGCTGCAGCTAGAGTGCTGACGGGGACTAGAAGGAGAGAGCATATCTCACCCATATTGGCCTCTCTTCATTGGCTTCCTGTTAATTCTAGAATAGAATTTAAAATTCTTCTTCTTACTTATAAGGTTTTGAATAATCAGGTCCCATCTTATCTTAGGGACCTCGTAGTACCATATCGCCCCAATAGAGCGCTTCGCTCTCAGACTGCAGGCTTACTTGTAGTTCCTAGGGTTTGTAAAAGTAGAATGGGAGGCAGAGCCTTCAGCTTTCAGGCTCCTCTCCTGTGGAACCAGCTCCCAATTCAGATCAGGGAGACAGACACCCTCTCTACTTTTAAGATTAGGCTTAAAACTTTCCTTTTTGCTAAGGCTTATAGTTAGGGCTGGATCAGGTGACCCTGAACCATCCCTTAGTTATGCTGCTATAGACGTAGACTGCTGGGGGGTTCCCATGATGCACTGTTTCTTTCTCTTTTTGCTCTGTATGCACCACTCTGCATTTAATTATTAGTGATCGATCTCTGCTCCCCTCCACAGCATGTCTTTTTCCTGGTTCTCTCCCTCAGCCCCAACCAGTCCCAGCAGAAGACTGCCCCTCCCTGAGCCTGGTTCTGCTGGAGGTTTCTTCCTGTTAAAAGGGAGATTTTCCTTCCCACTATAGCCAAGTGCTTGCTCACAGGGGGTCGTTTTGACCGTTGGGGTTTTACATAATTATTGTACGGCCTTGCCTTACAATATAAAGCGCCTTGGGGCAACTGTTTGTTGTGATTTGGCGCTATATAAAAAAATCGATTGATTGATTGATTGATTGAATTTAGATTTTAAATTATTTTGTATTGTTATGAATTGTGTGAAGCACCTTGGGGTGACTTTGTCGTGAGTTGGCGCTATATAAATTAATAAATTGAAACTGAAATTGACTGTATGTTTTTATTAAGTGTACATACACACTGCAGAAAGTGCGGTAGTGTTTGGGGTGTAGTAGTAGTCAAGGTTGTACTTTTGCTTTTGGGTGAACAGTAGTCCTCACTGCTTACCGAACTCTGACCTATGGGTCAAAGTTGTTGCTTGTACACCATGATGGCCACACCCCAATAAACTGCGTCGTCTTGCGAGCTGAACGAGGTCACGGCGGCACACAGACAGATTCTCTGTGATGGAGTTTGCTTTGTTTCTGTTTTGGTGCATCAAGACTGGAAACTTTCAGAACAGACTGTTGAACAGATAAAACAAAGACTTCAACATTATACCCCCCCCCCCCCCCCAAAAAAAAAAAAAAAATTCATATGGCTAGTGGCTTTTTTAAAGAAAAAAACTTCTCAGAAGTGTTGATACCAAATTTGTTGTTTGTATCATCAACAGACTGATTCTTCCTCGTATCTGCTGCACGGTGGAACAACGACGTTCAGTTCCTGGTTCAAGACCACCTGTTCTCCATTTACAGCTGGAGGTGCATGTGTTAAAATAAGACATGTAGAAAAATGCAAATGTACTGCATGTGTGGTGTTAAATGTGTGTGAGCTGAAACGATGGAATTTCAGATTTCCAGTGAACGCTGCGGCGCCCGTGACGCGGCCTCACAGTCGGAGGTCAGCTGCTGAGCTTCTCATTCAGCTTTGTGAGCATTTAACCTTTTGTTTTGCTGACTCTTCCTCCTTCTCCTCTTTTCCTCTGTCTGCAGTCACTCTTTCTGACATGAACTCTTCACCTACGTGAGCATTACCTCATCGATCAATACCCTCCAACCCGCCACACTCCTCCTCCGCCCGGATCGATGCTCACACTGAGCCACTGTGGAGGCCAGGTTACGTCACATAATCAATCTACCTCCCCCCCACCCACCCACTAAAGGCTCAGATAAGCTGATCAGAAGATGCTGTGCACTTAGCAGTGACAGAAGAAATGAATGCACAAACGACAAAATGACTCAGTAATGTGTTTCTTCTGCAAGTGTGTGTGTGTGTGTGTGTATGTGAATGCATGTGCCAGGTTTTCCACTGCAACAGTAAATGTATGAGCTCATTGCTGGCCAATGAGAAAGCACTGTCTTCAACGAGACATGAAATGTACACGAACACAAGCCGCATTAATGTTCACACCGTCCTCCATATGAGCTTCCGCCACCAACAATGACAACCAAAAACACAACCTGTTTATTTGATCCTATACCAACAAAACTGTTTAAGGACCTGTGGTCCACTCTTGGGCCGACTGTGCTGGAAATTATTAATCTTTCTTTAACTTCTGTATCTGTTCCTAAATGTTTCAAATCTGCAGTGATTAAACCATTACTTAAGAAACCTAATCTTGACCCTGGTGTATTGAAAAACTATTGGCGGATATCAAATCTATCATTTTGCTCTAAAATTCTGGATAAAGTGGTGTCACGGCAGCTCGTAGACTATCTTACTGAGAATAATATCTTTGAGCCACTGCAGTCTACTTTTAGAAAATATCATTCCACAGAGACGGCTCTCACTAAAGTGGTGAATGATCTTCTGCTTACAATGGATTCGGACACCACTACGGTTCTGTTGCTGTTAGATCTCAGTGCTGCATTTGATACAGTGGATCATCATATTCTACTTGATAGGCTGGAAAATCATTTTGGGATTACTGGGAGTGCCCTTGCATGGCTGACGTCATACTTGACCAGTCGTTCTCACTGTGTTTTGTACAGTAACACTACCTCTAACCTTAGTGGCATGAAATTTGGGGTTCCACAGGGGTCCATCTTAGACCCCCTGCTTTTCTCCCTTTATATAGCTCCCCTTGGGCACATATTATGGCGTTTTGGGATTACCTTTCACTGCTATGTTGATGATACTCAGTTATACATGCCGATAACTGCTGGTAATCTCATTCACATAAAATCCGTAGAAGATTGCCTTGCAGCAGTGAGAAGTTGGATGTCTAGAAACTTCCTACTTTTAAACTCTGATAACACTGAAATGATGGTTCTTGGTCCAGTGAGACATCAGCATCAATTTGACCAGTTAACGCTCAGCCTAGGTTCTTGTGTCATACGTCACACTGACAAAGTGAGGAACCTTGGGGTAATTTTTGATCCTACATTGTCCTTTGACCTCTACATTAGAAATATTACTAGGACTGCTTTCTTCTACCTGCGAAATATAGTGAAGATTCGTCCCATCCTGTCTATGGCTGATGCTGAGACCCTGATCCATGCATTTATCTCTTCTAGATTGGACTACTGCAATGTTCTATTTTCTGGTTTACCACAGTCTAGCATTAGGGGTCTCCAATTGGTTCAAAATGCTGCTGCCAGACTTTTGACACAAAGCAGAAAGTTTGACCACATTACACCCATTTTGGCGTCTCTTCACTGGCTTCCTGTCCCAGTGAGATCAGATTTTAAGGTTCTGCTACTAACCTATAAAATTGCTCACGGACTGGCACCTCCCTACCGAGCTCACCTAATTAAACCTTACGTATCGGTCTCAGGGTGCAGGACTACTTTGAGTCCCTAAGGTGAATAAAAAGTCTGTGGGTCACAGAGTTTTCTCTTATCGTGTCCCTGTTCTGTGGAATGATCTCCCTGCATCAATAAAACAGTCAGATTCTGTGGAGACTTTCAAGTCCAGACTTAAGACGCACTTATTTTCTCTTTTGTATGGCAGCATACTGGTACAGTATGTTAATATGTTTTTTACTCTTTTAAATTCATTTTATTAGTAAACGGAGCGTGCCACGGCCTCAACTTTAACTAAATTCTGGGTCTTTTAGTGAAGTTTAGAGCTAGTGGCCGGTGATCACCTTAGTATTTCTTCTGTTTTTCTTGTTGTTTAATGCTGACAAATTATACTGTATTTCTTGTCTTTCTGATGCCTGATTCTGTTTTTTTCTCTCTGTTTAAGGTGCAGCTCCATCCAGAGATGGGTGTGGTATTTGTGCTGGAGACCCTCCTGTCCTGTGCACCAACAGCATTTCCTGTATATTCATTTTGTAATTTGTGTCTGTATCATGGCCCAAGCAGAGGGTCGCCCCTTTGAGTCTGGTCTGCTTGAGGTTTCTTTCTCAGAGGGAGTTTTTCCTTACCACTGTTGCTCTGGGGGTTAGTAAGGTTAGATCTTGAGGCAACTCTGTTGTGATTTGGCGCTATATAAATGAAAATAAACTGAAATTGAATTGAAATTAAAATGCCGCTGGACTTCTGCTGGTCGACAGGGATATGAGTGTCTGAGGTCTTTTCCATCCATCCATCCGTCAGTCCATCTGTCTGTCCATCCATGGCTGGGTAATGGTGGCAGCAGGTTGAAGTAGGAGATCCTAGGACTTGTTAGATTGTTTATGTGGTCCATCTGGCTAGGTAACATCATGGGATTACACAAGAAATATGTGGTTGGAAAGAAAGCCATCTGAGCTGCCTCAGTGGTCCTGGACAACAGTGCACTTTGACTTGAAGAATTTTGACCCACATGTCAACAATATTCCACGTACCGACAGCCAGAGGCTGTGAATGCGGACTGGGCCGCCGGGCCACCCGCCCTCGACTGCCACCCAGTCCTCTCTGCACCCGACCCCCATGGCCCCCTCTGCAGGTGGTGAACCCAAAGGAGGGCGGGCCCACGTCGCTCTTTCGGGCTGGGCCCAGCCGGGCCCCCGTGGGCTAAGGCCCGACCAACAGGCGCTCACGTGCGTGCTCCAACCCCAGGCCTGGCTCCAGGGTGGGGCCCCAGCGACGTCTCGGTCCTTGATATTATACTGGTCATGGGAGCTTCTGAACTGCCCTTCATCTGACCCATTCCCCCTGTTTAAGAAAGGTGTGTTCCTACAGGGGGGAATCACACTCCTCAGCCTCCCCTGTAAGGTCTATTGCAGAGTACTGGAGAGGAGAATTCGACCGATAGCCGTACCTTGGATTCAGGAGGAGCAGTGTGGTTTTCGTCCTGGTAACGGCACACTGGACCAGCTCTACACCCTCCATCAGGTGCTCGAGGGTTCATGGGAGTTCGCCTAACCAGTCCACATGTGTTTTGTGGATCTGGAGAAGGCGTTGAACCGTGTCCCTCGAGTACGGGGTCCGGGGTCCTTTGTTAAGGGCTATCCGGTCCCTGTACGACCACAGCAGGAGTTTGGTTTGCACTGCCGGTAGTAAGTCAAGCGTGTTTCAAGTGCACGTCGGCCCCCGCCAGGGCTGCCCTTTGTCACCGGTTCTGTTCATTACCTTTATGGACAGAATTTCTAGGTGCAGTCAGGGTGTAGAGGGGGTCCGGTTTGGGAACCACAGAATCTCATCTCTGCTGTTTGCGGACGATGTGGTTCTGTTGGCTGCATCAAATCAGGACCTTCCGTGTGCAATGGAGCAGTTTGCAGCCGAGTGTGAAGCGTCTGTGATGAAAATCAGCACCTCCAAATCCAAGGCCATGGTTCTCGACCGGAAAAAGGCGCTTTACCCTATTCAGGTCGGTGGAGTGTCCTTGCCTCAAGTGGAGGAGTTTAAGTATCTCGAGGTCTTGTTCACAAGAGAGGGACGGATGGAGCGTGAGATCGACAGACGGATCGGTGTAGCATCAACAGTGATGACGCCGCTGTATTGGATTGTCATGGTGAAGAGAGAGTTGAGCAGGGAGGCAAAGCTCTCAATTTACCGATTGATCTATGTTCCGACCCTCACCTATGGTCATGAGATTTGGCTCATGACCGAAAGAACAAGATCGCGAGTACAAGTGGCCGAGATGAGTTTCCTCCGCAGGGTGACTGGGCGCTCCCTTAGAGATAGGGTGAGGAGCTCGGTCACTTGGGAGGAGCTCGGCGTCAAGCTGCTGTTCCACCACGTCGATCTTTTTCGGATGCTCCCTGGACGTCTCGCTGGGGAGGTGTTCCGGACATGTCCCATCGGGAGGAGGCCCCTGGGAAGACCCAGGACACGCTGGAGGCACTACGTCTTGCAGCTGGCTTGGGAACGCCTCGGGGTTCCCCTGGAGGAGCTGGGGAAGGTGTGTTTGTGTGGATCGGGAGGTCTGGGCAGCTTTGCTTGAGCTGCTGCCCCCGCGACCCGACCTCGGATAAAGAGGAAGAAAATGGATGGATGGATGGATGTCAACAATATTTGGAATTGTCTTGTAAGGAAAAAGGACTTGTCTTACACCTGTGGGTAAAACCGGAAGGCAAAGGTGAGCTGAATAAGCTCAAAGGCACACTGTTCATATTAATTACATTTTCAGCAATTCAAATGTTATGTTACTGTGTTTTTTTAATGGACTACTCAAATGAAACTGCCCCTTTTAGGATTAATAAAGTTGTTGATTGATTGATTGATATAAAAAAATTACTCGACAGTCTGTCTTAATCTATTCTGTCCTGTCTATCTAGCAGTAATCAATAACGAGGTTAATGTTGTCTGCTGTTGTATATCCATAAAAGTGATGTGCCACATCCTCCAGCTTCTAGCATAGTATCTCTGCTGTACTTTATTTGACCAGTAGATGTCAGTCTCAAATGAGCTGTTAAATAAGGCTTTTGGTGAAGCAACTGGCTAGGAAGTGTTAAATGTCAAGAGTTCGATACTTAAACATGGCTTTATCTCACCAGAACTACTTTGTATTTTTCCTTAATGTCAAATATTCATGCTATATGCTACCTAGGATCTGGCTCGGTTCTGTGATGGATGTGTTGATGTGCTCCAAAACCTGACTAGACCAGATCATACCAAACCAGACCTGACCATACCAGACCAGACCTGACCACACCTGACCATACCATACCAGAACTGACCATACCAGAACTGACCATACCAGAGGCCAGTCACATCTCCCGCATCGGAGGGGGCCACCACCAGGTCCGTGGCATCGGTTAGGGCTGCTACCAGGCCTGCAGCATTGTTGGAGGCCACCATCGGGCCCGTGCATCATCGGAGACTGCCACCAGGTTCCCGGCATCGTCAGAGGCTGCCACCAGGCTCGCGGCATCGTCAGAGGCCGCCACCAGGCTCGCGGCATTGTCGGAGGCCGCCACCAGGCATGTGTCATCGTCGGAGGCCACCACCAGGCATGCGGCATGGTCGGAGGCCGCTACCAGGCCTGTAGTAACAGCTAGCTCCTACTAGCCCCGCAGCTACCGGCTAGCTGACGGAGCTAGCCACTGACAAAATGCCACCCAAACAGAGAAACACTGAGGAGGAGTCTGTATCTTTGCCTCAGGTAAATGAACTGCTGCATCAACAGAAGGACATGTTTACTGCTCTGTTACAGCAGGAGCAGCAAATTTTTAATGAATTTGTTAAAGTTATCATGGACTCAACCAACACCAGAGTTGAATCTTTAACTAAAGAAATTCAAGATTTGAAAGCCAGCATCCAAGACACTCAAAAGGATGTAGATGATCTTAAAATCAGTCAAACCAAACAGTCTGAACATCTTAAGATCATTGAACATGAAATGGTTAAAATGAGTGAGTCAACAGGTCATTCTTGACAAGCTGGATTACTGAGAAGGTCAATCAAGGCGAAATAACATTGTCATTGAAGGCATCCCTGAATCACCTGGTGAATACTGGATGGATTCAGAGGTAAAAGTAAGAAACATTTTTAAGTAGAAACTGCAGTTACAGAGGGAGATGGAGGTGGAGCGTGAACATCGCACAGGTAAAACAGGAGTCTCTGGAGACAGACCGTGACCTACTGTTGTCAAATTCCTGCATTTCAAGGACAAAACTGCAGTTTTACAGAGTGCAAAGAATCTCAAAGGTACAAAGATATTTATTAATGAAGATTATACTGATGCTGTACGTTTAAAAAGAAAAGAATTAATACCAAAACTGAAAGCTGCATGTGAAAGAGGTGACATTGTTTATCTCAGACATAATAAGCTTATCATCCGTCCTCGATCCAGCACTCCAAAGTAATCTCTGAACTTGAAGGTTATGATGTAATAGAGGCTCGTTTTTTGGTGTTTTTATTTTTATATGACTGTTACAATCACATTACAACATGGATCACTGAAGAGGGGGCTCAGAATTGCACATATTAACATTATTAACATTAATTAATAGTCTATTAACATTAATCTGTGAGGTCTCTAATCTGTTGTGTAGATACAAACTACACATACTTGCAATTTCAGAAACTCATTTGGACTCTTCTTTTGATGACACTGAGCTATGTATTGATGGTTACAATATTTACAGAAACGACAGAAATAGATTTGGTGGCGGAGTTGCTTTTTATATTCAAGATCACTTACCAACACAAATCAGAAATGATATATTGAAATTTAATATTGAAGTGTTATGGCTGCAAGTTTATTCAGCTCACTGTAAGCTGATTTTGCTGGGTTGTTGTTACTGACCACCAAATGCTAATTGTGAATATTTAGACACAGTCTGTGAGATGTTGGACACCCATACTGCTGTGGGTCAGGATACATACTTTATGGGCGATTTTAACATTGACTGGTTTGCTAAAGACTGTCATTTAAAAAATAAGTTGTTTACTGTCACTACTACATGTGGATTTACTCAGATCATTAATGAACCAACAAGAACACATGTTAAGAATGACGGTGACAGAATATCAACATGTATTGATCACATTTTTTACCAATTCTCCTGAGCGGTGTAGTAAAGTAATTTCTGTTCCCGTTGGCTGTAGTGATCATAACCTGATCTTAACTGTATTAGCCATGATGGTAGGTGGACCTGGATCCACAGTTATATTCAAAAGGTCATATAAAATGTTTAATAATGAGAAATTTGTTGATGATGTGAAAGCTGAGGTGTTATCTATTCAGAATCCCGAAAATGCACTTTCAAGATTTAATCATTTATTCCTGCCTTTAGTTGAAATTCATGCTCCTTTGAGGAAGTTTACTGTCAGGAACATCGTCACACCTGGTTGGATGATGAAATTAAAGACTCTATTAAATGGAGAGATCAGATGAAAAAGACGGCGATTGTAACAGGAAATAAATCTGACTGGGATTGTTATCGAAAAATGAGGAACTTTGTAACTAAACTGAATAGAAAGAAAAAGAAAATGTTTTTTTGAGGATCGAGTTCAGAAAGCAGGAACTGACAGTAGAAAGATATGGAAGGTTTGGAATCAGCTGACTGGTAGGAAAAACAGAATCAATCCGTCCTTTCTTGAGGTAGATAATAAATTCATAACAAAGCTGGTTGATATTGCTAATTATATTAATGACTATTTTATAAGAAAATTAGACAAATTGAGAGAGAATCTGCCTAATCTAAGTAATGTTGAATCCTATCTAGTGATAAAAAATTAAATTATGGATTGTAAAAACATCAGGTTTAAATTTGAGAAAGTAAGTACAAATAAGGTAAAGGAACTGTTGAAATCATGTAAAGACAAGCCCCCGGGTGTGGACGGTCTTGACAGTAGGCTTCTCAAACTAGCGGCTGATTGTATTGCTCCTGTTTTATCTTATATAATAAACCTCAGCTTTACTTGTAATACATGTCCACGAACGTGGAAAAGGCAAAAATGATCCCACTATCGAAAC
Organism: Thalassophryne amazonica; assembly: GCF_902500255.1. NCBI lineage: Eukaryota > Metazoa > Chordata > Actinopteri > Batrachoidiformes > Batrachoididae > Thalassophryne > Thalassophryne amazonica. The sequence goes on from NC_047120.1 coordinate 72,781,113, forward strand.
TTATCTAACAGAACACAGATGGTGTTTTTCTAACACCAGGAGGGTATTATGCAGAGTGCCACAAGGGAGTTGCCTCGGTCCATTATTATTCACAATTTTCACGAATGATTTACCATATATTTTACATAAAGCTAGTATAGTAATGTATGCAGATGATTCGACCATTTATACATCAGCATGCTCACGCAATGATCTTGAAACTGTTTTAAATATGGAATTGCATAATGTGGTTGAGTGGGTAACATCCAATAAGTTAGTGTTAAATACAGAGAAGACTAACTATATGGTTATTGGATCTAACTGTGTTGTTATGAAAACCCTATATGAGACATTAAGATTAATAATATGATAATAAATCAAGTGCATGAGACCAAGCTGCTGGGTGTAATGGTAGATTCAAAATTATCATTGAAAAAACATATAAATAATATTTTTGTAAAAATGGGCAGGGGTATATCAATTATGAAAAGACATGCAAGGTTTCTAAGTTACACTACAAGGAAATATGCTATTAACGCACTATTACTAGTTCATTTGGACTACTGCCCAGTAGTTTGGTCAAATGCTACTGGAGAAATGATAAATAGATTACAGATTATTCAGAATAGGGCTGCTCGTGTGGCACTTAGATGCAGTTATAGGACAAATATTATCACAATGCATAAAAAATTAAATTGGTTGATAGTCAAAGATAGACTTTTATATGCACTGATAAGTTTTGTTAGAAAGATTATTGTCACTAAGTTACCTTATATATTATTCAGGAATTTTTCTTTTAGTTCAGAAAATCATACTTATAGAACCAGACAGGCTGTGGTGGGAAATTTGATGTTACCTGTAGCTCGAACCAATGCCATTAAGAACACTGTCACATTTAGGGGTATGCATGAATGGAATTTATTCCCGGATCACATCAAACTATGGCAAATGAATGTTTCTTTAAAAAACTTCTGAAAAAGTATTTATTGGTATCTGAGTCAACCCTTTCACCATGCATAGATGATTAATGTGATTTGATATGTTTTTGGCTCTGATATGTGATTTTTATTTTCATTTATTTTATATATTTTTTTAATGTATTTTTGATTTACTATATTTGTAAATCTGTTGGACCCCAGGAATAGTAGCTGCAGCTTTGCTACAGCTAATGGGGATCCAAACAATCAATAAACAATAAACCATACCAGACCATACCAGACAAGACGAGACCATACCAGACCAGAACTGACCTGACCATACCAGACAAGACGAGACCTTACCAGACCAGAACTGACCTGACCTGACCAGACCAGACCAGACGAGACCATACCAGACCAGACCAGACGAGACCATACCAGACCAGACAAGACGAGACCATACCAGACCAGACAAGACGAGACCATACCAGACCAGAACTGACCAGACCAGACCTGACCAGACCAGAACTGACCTGACCAGACCAGACCAGAACTGACCAGACCAGAACTGACCTGACCATACCAGGCCAGACGAGACCATACCAGGCCAGACAAGACAAGACCATACCAGACCAGAACTGACCATACCAGATAAGACGAGACCATACCAGGCCAGACAAGACCATACCAGACCAGAACTGACCAGACCAGACCAGAACTGACCTGACCATACCAGACAAGACCATACCAGACCAGAACTGACCTGACCAGACCAGACCAGAACTGACCAGACCAGAACTGACCTGACCATACCAGACAAGACGAGACCATACCAGGCCAGACAAGACCATACCAGACCAGAACTGACCATACCAGATAAGACGAGACCATACCAGGCCAGACAAGACCATACCAGACAAGACGAGACCATACCAGACCAGAACTGACCTGACCATACCAGACAAGACGAGACCTTACCAGACCAGAACTGACCTGACCTGACCAGACCAGACCAGACGAGACCATACCAGACCAGACCAGACGAGACCATACCAGACCAGACAAGACGAGACCATACCAGACCAGACAAGACGAGACCATACCAGACCAGAACTGACCAGACCAGACCTGACCAGACCAGAACTGACCTGACCAGACCAGACCAGAACTGACCAGACCAGAACTGACCTGACCATACCAGGCCAGACGAGACCATACCAGGCCAGACAAGACAAGACCATACCAGACCAGAACTGACCATACCAGATAAGACGAGACCATACCAGGCCAGACAAGACCATACCAGACCAGAACTGACCAGACCAGACCAGAACTGACCTGACCATACCAGACAAGACCATACCAGACCAGAACTGACCTGACCAGACCAGACCAGAACTGACCAGACCAGAACTGACCTGACCATACCAGACAAGACGAGACCATACCAGGCCAGACAAGACCATACCAGACCAGAACTGACCATACCAGATAAGACGAGACCATACCAGGCCAGACAAGACCATACCAGACCAGAACTGACCATACCAGATAAGACGAGACCATACCAGGCCAGACAAGACAAGACCATACCAGACCAGAACTGACCATACCAGATAAGACGAGACCATACCAGGCCAGACAAGACAAGACCATACCAGACCAGAACTGACCATACCAGATAAGACGAGACCATACCAGGCCAGACAAGACCATACCAGACCAGAACTGACCAGACCAGACCAGAACTGACCTGACCATACCAGACAAGACCATACCAGACCAGAACTGACCTGACCAGACCAGACCAGAACTGACCAGACCAGAACTGACCTGACCATACCAGGCCAGACGAGACCATACCAGGCCAGACAAGACAAGACCATACCAGACCAGAACTGACCATACCAGATAAGACGAGACCATACCAGGCCAGACAAGACCATACCAGACCAGAACTGACCAGACCAGACCAGAACTGACCTGACCATACCAGACAAGACCATACCAGACCAGAACTGACCAGACCAGACCAGACCAGAACTGACCAGACCAGAACTGACCTGACCATACCAGACAAGACGAGACCATACCAGGCCAGACAAGACAAGACCATACCAGACCAGAACTGACCATACCAGATAAGACGAGACCATACCAGGCCAGACAAGACCATACCAGACCAGAACTGACCATACCAGACCAGAACTGACCTGACCATACCAGACAAGACCATACCAGACCAGAACTGACCAGACCAGAACAGAACTGACCAGACCATACAAGACCATACCAGAACAGAACTGACCAGACCAGACCTGACCAGAACTGACCAGACCAGACCAGAACTGACCAGACCAGAACAGAACTGACCAGACCATACAAGACCATACCAGAACAGAACTGACCAGACCAGACCTGACCAGACCAGACCAGAACTGACCTGACCAGACCAGAACTGACCTGACCAGACCATACCAGACCAGAACTGACCAGACCAGAACAGAACTGACCAGACCAGAACTGACCTGACCATACCAGACCAGAACTGACCAGACCATACCATACCATACCAGACCAGAACTGACCTGACCATACCAGACAAGACGAGACCATACCAGACCAGAACTGACCAGACCAGAACAGAACTGACCAGACCAGAACTGACCATACCAGACCAGACCATACCAGACCAGACCATACCAGACCATACCAGACAAGACCATACCAAACCAGACCAGAATAGACCAGAACTGACCAGCACCCTACCACTGAATTTGTAAGTACTGTATTTTTTTAGTAGCTTGGGAGGCCCTGCATCTTATATTACTGATCCGATTTATACACTGAAAATTGCGTGCTTCTGTTTAATTAATAGTAGTAATAATAATAACTATTTATATCAGATTTTCACAGGAATCAAAGCACTAAACAAAATAAGCTCTAACAATAAAACAATAAAAGTTCACTACAACAGTGAACAAAAATATCAAATGAACGCGCTGATAATAAAGACAAAGATGCGACTTAAAATACGGTACGTGATGGTCTGAGTTTTTCCTCTTTGTCCACCGGAGGAGTTGGTCAAAGACTCAGGAAGACAGTCGAAGACAAAGTCGCATTGTCATGAGTTGAGAACAGAATTCTGTGTTGCCGATGAAGAGAAAATAAAGAATTTGGCCACTTTAGACAACAAAATAACAGCGTAACAAACGAGCGTTAAACTAAACTCTGAAGAGGACAAACTCCACTAAAACTGGATGGAGGTCCGTGTCAGCATGGACGTACCTGCAGAATAAGGCTCCTGTTTCTCAATAAGCTCAAACTCGTTCCTCTCGTACTTGGCTCTGATCCACTGCTCTCTCAGCAGCCTGGAAGGACACAGACAGCAAACTTTGACAAACCGCCACCAGGTGTACGTTAGTTCTAAATGAGTCGTGAATCAGATGCTGTGAGGAATCCGTCCTGACACACCGTCTCTCCACACATTTGAAATCTATCCTCCAGTCTTTACCAGGCTGTCTGACAGCAGAACGTCACTCCGGTTAACACACACCTGTCTGTCTGCACATTAAACAGCTACTTACTTGCAGTCGGTGTGTGTCGGTCTGTAGTAAAAAGCAGGAACCTTCTGCTCGTATTTGGCCTTGGCTGCATCGTTTCCCATCGCAGCCATCAACTGAGACGGAGACACAACAAAACGCCGGTTACCACCTCATGCTTCCTGCTCTCCTGCTGTCTGCTGATAAAGTTCTCCTCCTTCATGTTTGTGGTTCTGGTTCTGCAGGTCAGTGAACACTGCCAGCACATTACACATCTGCACACAGAGGTCACAGGTCAACATCTGTTGCTAAGGAACAGCGACTTCAGTCCTGCACACACACGACTCATGTTCATCCACCAGACAGACATCAGGGTCAGTAAAGGTGTTTAGTTTGAGTACGTGCAAAGGCGGCTCCAGGGTGGGGCTGGAGGCCCCACTCCAGCATTAAAAAGTGTTTCCAGCTAACACCATGTTCTGACTGATCCCGTCCTATAGCGCCCCCAGGTTTTACAGCCTGCACAACATACGAGAGTTTTCACACTACCAACATGAAATAATTTTTAGTTTAAATGAATGTTTGTTTTTGGATATGAGCACGATTAAAAATGGAATCTGGTGAATCTGAGAAACAGGAGGACAGCTGTCCAAAATGTTACAGAATAGCGCCGCCTAAAGGTCTATGTTACTTTGTGCTTTCTGTGTTTAGTTCAACATTTTTAATCTGTTGTATATTACACAGTCGTGTTCAGAATAATAGTAGTGCTATGTGACAAAAAAGATTAATCCAGGTTTTGAGTATATTTCTTATTGTTACATGAGAAACAAGGTACCAGTAGATTCAGTAGATTCTCACAAATCCAACAAGACCAAGCATTCATGATATTCACACTCTTAATGCTATGAAATTGGGCTATTAGTAAAAAAAGTAGAAAAGGGGGTGTTCACAATAATAGTAGCATCTGCTGTTGACGCTACAAACTCAAAACTATTATGTCAAACTGCTTTTTTATCAATCCTGTGAATCACTAAACTAGTATTTAGTTGTATAACCACAGTTTTTCATGATTTCTTCACATCTGCAAGGCATTAATTTTGTTGGTTTACTAGTGTGCTTGGGGTCATTGTCTTGTTGAAACACCCATTTCAAGGGCATGTCCTCTTCATCATAAGGCAACATGACCTCTTCAAGTATTTTGACATATCCAAACTGATCCATGATACCTGGTATGTGATATATAGGCCCAACACCATAGTAGGAGAAACATGCCCACATCATGATGCTTGCACCACCATGCTTCACTGTCTTCACTGTGAACTGTGGCTTGAATTCAGAGTTTGGGGGTCGTCTCACAAACTGTCTGCGACCCTTGGACCCAAAATTAACAATTTTACTCTCATCAGTCCACAAAATATTCCTCCATTTCTCTTTAGGCCAGTTGATGTGTTCTTTGGCAAATTGTAACCTCTTCTGCACATGTCTTTTATTTAACAGAGGGACTTTGCGGGGGATTCTTGCAAATAAATTAGCTTCACACAGGCGTCTTCTAACTGTCACAGCACTTACAGGTAACTCCAGACTGTCTTTGATCATCCTGGAGCTGATCAATGGGTGAGCCTTTGCCATTCTGGTTATTCTTCTATCCATTTTGATGGTTGTTTTCTGTTTTCTTCTCTGGTTTTTTGTCCATTTTAAAGCATTGGAGATCATTGTAGATGAACAGCCTATAATTTTTTGCACCTGTGTATAAGTTTTCCCCTCTCCAATCAACTTTTTAATCAAACTACGCTGTTCTTCTGAACAATGTCTTGAACGTCCCATTTTCCTCAGGCTTTCAAAGAGAAAAGCATGTTCAACAGGTGCTGACTTCATCCTTAAATAGGGGACACCTGATTCACACCTGTTTGTTCCACAAAACTGACAAACTCACTGACTGAATGCCACACTACTATTATTTCATAGCCTTAAGAGTGTGCATATCATGAATGCTTGGTCTTGTTGGATTTGTGAGAATCTACTGAATCTACTGGTACCTTGTTTCCCATGTAACAAGAAGAAATATACTCAAAACCTGGATTAATCTTTTTAGTCACATAGCACTACTATTATTCTGAACACTACTGTATGAAGATTATATGTGAAGTAGCAACATGTTTGTTCCATATTTTCTAGCTGATGAGTCCCAGCAGTTGATAAGTCACATTTATTTTTGAAATGTGGTTCTGCTGCTTCATGATACATGAAGTGAATTTAATTTAATTGGTGCAGTTTTTAAAAATTACAATGCAAACACTGTGTAGTCAAGCAGAAGCTAACAAGCTAATTAATGTTACTGTACAAGATACAAAATGTAAATAAATGAACACAGCTTTATACTGGTCAAATGACCTCTGGCATTCAGTAACATTGAAAGGTCAGTACAGATGAAGTGTGTAGTTCGGGTCGTGTGTTACTTTGAAGCCACACAGAATCCTGTCTTAAGATATCAGTGAATCAGAAAATAAATTTGCATGGAACCGTGTGACAAACCGGAGTGCTTCCCGTCTCGCTGTCAGTATGTTTAAACTCAAAAACACACTTTTGTAGACAAACAGGGAGAACAGAAAGAAAATAAACTGCAGTCAACACCCTTAATTAACGAGATCATCATCAACGATGTGCGTCAGCAATTGAGGAGAAAAAGGATTTTCTTTTTTGTCCATTTCAGGAAACTGTTTGTGCAGAAAGTCATTTCCATGGGAACAAAACCAATTACAGGACAGTTTTGATTGTGTCTGGTCTCTATAATTAATATTTTATGTCTGTGCTGTACGTGCACAGACAGCAGAAGTGGAAATGAACATTATTCCACATATACCAGGCAGCAGATGATGGTCCAGAGCAATGATTATGTGGGATAAGCGTGGGTCGCAGCCCCCTGCTGGACCATGATGAATAAATAAATAAAATGACCGAGTTTTAGTTTTGGAAAAAAAAAAAAGAATGATTTTTATAATGTAACCAAAAGAACTAAAAAAAATTTAATGATTTTTTATAATGTAACCAAAAGAACTAAAAAAAATAATGATTTTTTATAATGTAACCAAAAGAACTAAAAAAAAAAATTGTAATTAAAGGTCTGGTTGAGCCTCAGAAAATGTTCAGATTTTAAAGTGGGCAGGGTTGTTCTTAAATTTGGGAAAGACTCATTGAAGGGGTAAAATGGTGGGCTTGAGTTCAAATCCCCGTCAGTTCGATTCCCCTTCAGCATAGACCTTCATCTTCCTAAAGCTTCTCTCAGTCCCTCATGTGTGTGTGTGTGTGTGTGTGTGTGTGTGTGTGTGTGTGTGTGTGTAAAGCAGTCTACCATACAATAAGTCAACTTAAACCCATCTTATATTCTGTATGTCTGTGGATGATTTTTGTTATAACGTTATAATGTTTGTTTGTTTGTTTGTTTGTTTGCTGGTGTCACGGTTGTACCTCCACCTCACTGCTGTCCCACGTGTCCTGGACAGACTTGACTCGGCTGATGTGAGGGATACTCCTGTGCAGGAGCGAGCAGGCCTGACAAACAAACACACCCAAAGTCAGTGAGGCCCAGTCCGGCTCTGCAGGGAGGGAGGGGAGACAAAAGAGAGGAGAAAATGTGGTGTCATAAAGGTGCAGCAACAAAGACAACAACAGCTCAAAGTTCATAGTAGAGAAGCTTGAATCTTCGACTGGACTGGGTTGCTTGACGCGAGGATGTTTCGCTTCAAATCGCAGAAGCTTCCTCAGCTAAAATTCTTGCTCTGGTGGTCTGACTTCTGTCTTAACAATTGTAGAGAAGAATAAACAGAAGCCACAAAAGCTGGAGTTTTAAACCTAACCAGACCCCTCCTACCGAGAGGCAGACTGCTATAGGCTAGTGACTAAACAATAGCTCTAATTAGCAACTATTGTGCTCTAGTTAGCACACCTAATGACAGGACAGCTGTCTCTCCTAATGATGGGACGGACGCCTCTCCTGATGGCTCCCTTGATGACTCTGCTGATGACGTGAATGACTCATTACCATGAACAAAAGACTGAAACTCCTTTGACCTGGGTACCCCATTGTAAACAGGGGACAAAGCGTGTCTGAGACCCGCTCCGCGGTTAAGGCTGGGTTTCAAATGTTTCATATAGAATGCCTCCTTGACACCTCTCTCAAACCATTTCTTCTCTCTGGCTAAGATTTTAACTTCCTTGTCCTCAAACGTGTGGTTAGTGTCTTTAAGGTGGAGATGAACTGCAGACTGAGGTCCACTGGTGCCCTCTCTGCGGTGCTGGTATAGCCTTTTGTGTAAAGGTTGCTTAGTCTCACCTATGTAGTGTTCGTTACAGTTTTCCTGACATCTGATAGAATACACTACATTGCTCTGTTTGTAACTAGGGATCCTGTCCTTAGGGTGAACTAATGTCTGTCTCAAGGTGTTAACTGGTTTAAAGTAAACTGGGATTTTGTGCTGTCTGAAGATCCTCTGTAGTTTTTCCCCTACTCATGCTAAATAAGGGAGAGACACTCCTCTTCTTCTTGTCTCCGTCTCCTGTCTATCTGGTCTCTTTGTTCTCTGGGACTTCTGCACTTTGTCCAGGGACCAACGTGGGTACCCACATACTGTGAGGGCTTTCCACACCAGTTGTTGTTCTTTAGCCCTTCCCTCTGCAGTTGTGCAATTTCTTCTCAAAAAGAGTCAAGACAGAAGTCAGACCACCAGAGCAAGAATTTTAGCTGAGGAAGCTTCTGCGATTTGAAGTGAAACGTCCTCGCATCAAGCAACCCAGTCCAGTCGAAGATTCAAGCTTCTCTACTATGGAAACCACCTGGACAACTGAGAGCCTACACAGAAACATTGCGACCAACTGTGGGCATGAGGCCCTGGCACTGGTACGTAAGCTGGAAAAGACTGCTAAAAAGATAGCTAACTTTAGAAACCATTAAAGATTTAACCTGAGATGCAAACAAAACAATGTTATTCTGAAATGCATGAAGCAAAAGGCACTAGAAGCAGGTCACACAGCAGAATAGATCCAGCACAGTTATCTTAGGAGGATTTTGGGTCTTAGAATTAGAAGACTTCATTTTAAAATCTTAGACCTCCAAAATAATCTTGATTGTCTTCACAAAAGGTTAGAAACTTTAGTGGGGGAAGAGGCCCATAATAAGATCACAAAGTTCATAGTTAAAATTCAAATGTCTGAGCATTTAAAAAGTAAGGAGCGGCAAATCAGGAAGTTTCACAACCTTTTAGTGCAGAAAAGGCGTACTTTCAGTGGGAGTAGTTTTAAAGATACACCCAGACAAATTAGTGACAACGGGCAAAATTGGGTAAAGAATCTCTCCAACAGGGTTCTTACACAGACAGAAAAGGATGTGCTCGCTAAAGGATTAAATTTCTCAGTGACCCCTAAACATATACTGACAGTAGATTACATCACTGCAGTAGAGTCAGCCATTAAACATAACAGTTTGTCAGAGTCAGAAGCTGGGGACCTCCGACTAAGAGTCACAGCAGTGCTGAACAGTGCTAAGCCTCCTCCGTCCAACATCACAGGAGAAGAACAGAAAGCTTTGTCAGCACTGCAAAAGGACCAAAGCATCCTTATCCTGCCAGCGGATAAAGGCAGATGCACAGTGGTCCTGAACACATCTGACTACGAGGCCAAGATCAACAACTTGCTCAGTGACTCCAATACATACGAACGTCTGAAGAGAGACCCCACGAGCGGCTATAAGAAGAAAATCATTAGCTACCTCCAAAACCTGGAGAAAGAGGGACTCATCGACAGGCAGACATACTACAGACTGTACCGTGGGGACGCCACTCCGTGCATCTATGGACTGCCCAAAATCCACAAACAGGACGTGTCACTCAGGCCTATTGTATGTAGCACAGATTCCATCACATACAATTTGGCCAAGCACCTCAAGTGGATTTTGGCTCCTCTAGTGGGTAACTCAGACCACCATGTGGAAAACACACAAGATTTTGTGAACAAGATCAAGGACCTGCAGCTGGAGGCAGATGAAACTATGGTGTCATTTGATGTAACATCGTTGTTCACCTACATCCCCACCGGTGAGGCCGTCTCAGCTGTGAGGCAGAGACTGCTGGAGGATGTGTCTCTACTTGAAAGGACCAAACTCACACCAGACCACATCTGCCAACTCTTGGAGATCTGTCTCAACACCACGTATTTCCTGTTTAGGGGGAATTACTACAGGCAGATCCATGGTTGTGCGATGGGGTCTCCGGTATCCCCCATTGTGGCCAGTCTGTACATGAAGCGAGTGGAGAAGACAGCCTTGACGTCATTCACAGGCATCTCTCCCAGTCACTGGTTCAGATATGTTGATGACACATGGGTTAAAATCAAGCAACAGGAGGTTGACTTTACAGAACACATCAACTTGGTGGACGTCAATATCAAGTTCACACGTGAGGATGCCAGAAACAACCATTTAGCTTTCTTGGACTGTGATGTTACGATTGGAGAGAACAGGCAGCTCCAGACAGGGGTTTACAGAAAACCAACTCGCACTGACCAATATCTGCTCTTTGACTCAAACCACCCCCTTGAACACAAGCTCGGGGTGATCAGGACTCTTCAACACAGAGCCCTACAGGTGCCCACAAATGCAGAGGGAAGGGCTAAAGAACAACAACTTATATGGAAAGCCCTCACAGTATGTGGGTACCCATGTTGGTCCCTGGACAAAGTGCAGAAGTCCCAGAGAACAAAGAGACCAGATTGACAGGAGACAGAGACAAGCGCACACAGACCAAGTGGCCTGCAAGGACACGCAAATAAAAATGAGGAACGTTTGTGTGCTGAAGAAATTGAATCATCTCTGTGCCGTTGGTGAGTTCAGCAGTATATGAACGACAAGATGAGTCACAGCTTCACACCTGACTTTGAATCTGGACGTGTGAATGATGACATCAGTGTCAGAGACACAACGTATGAGCGAGGACAGACAACAAACTGAAAACAAAGGAAAAGAGACGACAACAAGAAACTGCACAAGGACGGTTTAAGACACAAAAATCAGACGAACAAAAGCTTTCATGTAGTTTTCTTTACTGGACTTTGAACTGTGCACATGCTGACCGGGACACGCCCACATCCAACCACAAATACACTAAACACCTCATGAATATTCAAACATACACATGAAGCCTGAAATGTGTACAACCCCAATTCCAATGAAGTTGGGACGTTGTGTAAAATGTAAATAAAAACAGAATACAATGATTTTCAAATCCTCTTCAACCTATATTCAATTGAATACACCACAAAGACAAGATATTTAATGTTCAAACTGATAAACTTTATTGTTTTTATGCAAATATTTGCTCATTTTGAAATGGATGCCTGCAACACGTTTCAAAAAAGCTGGGACAGTGGTATGTTTCCCACTGTGTTACATCACCTTTCCTTCTGTCCATTTCAAATGAGCTCGGGCCCAGAGAAGGCGGCGGCGTTTCTGGATGTTGTTGATGTTTGGCTTTCGCTTTGCATGATAGAGTTTTAACTTGCACCTGTAGATGCAGTAACGAACTGTGTTAACTGACAATGGTTTTCTGAAGTGTTCCTGAGCCCACACGGTAAAATCCTTTACACAATGATGTTGGTTTTTAATGCAGTGCCGCCTGAGGGATCAAAGGTCACGGGCATTCAGTGTTGGTTTTCGACCTTGCCGCTTACATGTAGAAAGTTCTCCAGATTCTCTGAATCTTCTGATTATATTATGGACTGTAGATGATGGAATCCCTAAATTCCTTGCAATTGAACACTGAGGAACATTTTTCTTAAACTATTGGACTATTTTTTCATGCAGTTGTTCACAAAGTGGTGATCCTCACCCCATCTTTGCTTGTGAACGGCTGAGACTTTTGGAGATGCTCCTTTTATACCCAATCATGACACTCACCTGTTTCCAATTAGGTTCTCTTTAAGTATTCATCAACTTTCCCAGTCTTTTTTTTGCCCTGTCCCAACTTTTTTGGAAACGTGTTGCAGGCATCCATTTCAAAATGAGCAAATATTTGCACAAAAACAATAAAGTTTATCAGTTTGAACATTAAATATCTTGTCTTTGTGGTGTATTCAATTGAATATAGGTTGAAGAGGATTTGAAAATCATTGGATTCTGTTTTTATTGACATTTTACACAACGTCCCAACTTCATTGGAATCAGGGTTGTACTTAACACAGCAACCGAGAGGAAGAGCAGAAAAAATAAGCATTTCTGAAACAAAAATCGAGGTACTTCAGTGAGAAGAGAAAAAACAACAAATGCAGCCAACACTAGGTGGTGATATTGAGCTCACAAGCAGTTTTAAACCCAACCATTCATAACAAGCTTTCACTCATGGTGGTGTAGCATTTATTCACTCATTCATTTTCTGCCATTTATCCAAGTATGGCGGCATTAGACCAAGCAGCTCATTCCACACTTCTCTATCCTCAGCCAACTCCTGCAACTCTTCCTGGGGATCCTGAAGTGTTCCTAAGCCATCTGGGAAATATAATCCCTCCCATCTGTCCTAGGTCTTCCCCGGGGCCTTATCCCATTGGAAGCACCTGGAAGACCCTCCTAGGGAACATGTTTCTTCTTAATTTAGGCATTACAATTACTTGTGGGCAAAACTTTAACAGGCTTTAACAACCTCACCAGAAGAATCAGCATGAAACTTTCAAAATAACAGAATAAGTACACAGTTATTGATCGTTACAGTTGTCCCAGAAGAGACAACTAAGCTTTAGACGGCACAAGGTTCAAGAACGAGTCTGCTGTGGATGGATGAAAAGGGGCATTAAAAGGGCCTTTAAAGCAGAAATACACAGAAACAATTTCACAGTGTGAAATTAACACTGCAGCGAGCACCAAACAACAGTCTTAAATCAACTCTCTCACAGTGTAAATTGCTGTGTTATTTTGGCACCACTTTTCCACTAAGACCGCAAACAGAACTAAAGCCGCTGCCACAACAATCTGTAGGATGCTGGGATCACATGACGTCCGTGCATGTAGGATTCACCACACACATGCACGCACAGGCACACGCGTGCACGTGCGCACACACACACACACACAAACACACACACACAAACACTGTGCACAGCGGCGATCATCCGGGGCAATTGCAGCCCTCTAATGTCATCCGTTTGGCAGCTGCACTGCAGTAATTACAGGTTCCCGCAGTACACTGATGTACTGTAAGTACCGTTAAATACAGCGGCTCGAATTCATTTAGTTTTTGCAGCAGCCCGAAGATTTGTGACGAATGGACTCAGAACCTTGATGCCAAATGTGCTGCATTGTTGAAACAATAAAATGTGTTTTGCTATGAATTTATGAGGTCCAGCCCACATGAGAACTCACTACCCCACAGAAACTCCTTGGATCCTGGATGGCAACCAGCCAGGCAGTCAACTGGTCCATCCCCACCTCTTGCAAGTCACCACCATCTGCTGCAACCTGCAACTAGTAACTTAAGGAGACAACTTAGTTGTGTTTGGCAGCTAACGCTGCGTTCAGAACCCTCAAAGACCCGACATAAAAAAAAAAGCCACTTCTGGAAAAGTGCGTTCATGAGATGACCTCGATAATCTGAGTCATCAACTACTCAGCCTATACCACAGCACAGCTAGGCTAACATTAGCTTTGGGGCTAAATGTAACTGTCAAAGATGCTTTTGTTGAGGTGCTGCTAACTTCAGTAACTGTAACATTTTACATATAACAGGAATGTCTTCTTAAAAATGCATTTTCAATGTTCGTAGTGTTAATAATAATAATGACTTGGATTTATAGGGCACTTTTCAAGACACCCAAAGCGCTTTACAAGTTGCATTATTCATTCGCTCACACACAGTGGTGGTGGTAAAGCTCCCAGTGTAGCCATGGCTGCCCCGGGGCAAACGGACGGAGGTTTGGCTGCCATTCTGTGCCTACGGCCCCTCTGACCACCACCTCATCCATACACAAGTGAGGTGGGTTAAGTGTCTTGTTCAATGACACATCAGTAATATGCAGATTTTTTAGTGGTTGGCAGCCGGATTCGAACCACCGACAGTTCAGTCGTAAGGCAACTCGCTCTACCAACTGAGCTCTTGCTGCCCCAACATTGTTGTCTCAGCAGTCACAAAGGCCACGGCTCTGATGTCAACTCAGGGACCTTGGGTTGCTTCATTTTCAATCAAGCTTCCAAGCAAAAATTCCAACCCCACTGAGCATTTAAGACATTTATCCCCAAGCTAGAGGTCGGAATCTCCAAACGTCTGAGGGTTCTGAACACAGCATAACTAACTATTATTAGACTACATGTAGTTGAACTGCAACATAAAAACATGAAGTTTCAGTGATTATCTCTGTAAATTAGAAGTAAGTCCTAGATCGGCCCTGAGGAACGTTGGTGCTTATCTGCAGATTCCGTAGTGTCAAGTGGATGGGAGCCCACGACTCCCCCTGGATGGGACACCAGTCTGATGCAGGTCACTTCCCCAGCTGAGGTCAGTGGACTGAGACAATGTCGATTAATTGCCTTGTCCAAGGACACAGAGAATGAGCGGCATTTGAACCGGTGCCGGTGTCGCAGATCGAATGGTCCGCCCTGCCTCCACTGCACATGCGTCATTTCAGAGCTGAGCTGTTCTCTTCACCCAAAGCGATCAAATGGATTAATGTGATTATTAACCATCAGATGACAAACCTCTTAAATCATTCTAAAGTCAGTTTGAAGCAGAAACGAGGTGAACCTCGATGACACTTTGAAATGACGGAGGCGCAGTGAACGTATCAGCTAGCTGCTCATGTAGCTGTGGCGTTCTGGTCGCTTCCTCCGTCTTTTATGATGAAATACTGCTGACTTTATGTGGAAATGATTGTTGTTGAAAAGCTTCAGATATCTGTGGCTGAGACAGATGATGACTGGAGGCAGTTTGAAGCAGAAACAAGGCGATAATCAGTGAACTGAGGCTGATGACGCATGCACAGTGAAGGCAGGGTGGACCCATTTTAGGGGGGACCGTTCGGTTGGTGACACTGGGTCCTGATGCACTCAGATACCTGGTCTGTAAGTTAGTAAAAAAAAAAAAAAATCCCCAGTCTGAGAGTTGGTGCTGTTTTTGCTGCTCCAGAAACATCTTCCTCACACCTCACAGCCTCCTCTTTGTGAGTCCTCAGTGAAGGACAGAACCAGAACCTTTGCTTCCAGGTTCCGTAAAAGTCCTGTAAGAACACAGTTCTGAAAACGGCCTGTCCTCATAAATGATCACAATCCACGAAGATGTTCTCCTGATTGTGATCCATTTGTCGTTGTGGCTGTGAGATTATAGAAGCAATCTGTAGATGTACTGGAGCATGAAAGACACAAATTGTGCCTGGTGCCTCATCACTACTTTTGGGATCACATGAAGCTGTTCCATATGGACCAAACACACCTGTTCCAGTCAACAGCTTCATTACCACACACTGACGACTTTCCGGGTACCATGTGATTCTTTTGGATGCACTGGAAGTCCAATGTGTTTTTTTTTTCTGAAAAAGCCACTGATGTAACATTCCGTCACCGTCAGAGAAGCAGCCGCCGACACGGCATCAATAATTCAGATCTTGGCTGTTGTAAGACCTGAATGATGACTCTGAGAATTCCTGATGTGGTAGCAGGCGGGAAGGACAACAGCTTGTTTGATGGATGGACGAGTGAAACTCTGGCAGCAGTGAATAAATCCCCGTATGTAATAGAGAAGCTTGAATCTTCGACTGGACTGGGTTGCTTGACGCGAGGACGTTTCACTTCAAATCGCAGAAGCTTCCTCAGCTAAAATTCTTGCTCTAGTAGTCTGACTTCTGTCTTGACTCAGAAGTCACAAAAGCTGGAGTTTTAAACCTAACCAGACCCCTCCTACTGAGATGCAGACTGCTATAGGCTAGTGACTAAACAATAGCTCTAATTAGCAACTATTGTGCTGTAGTTAGCACACCTAATAGCAGGACAGCTGTCCCTCTAATGATGGGATGGATGCCTTTCTGATGGCCCCCTTGATGATGTGAATGACTCATTACCATGAACAAAAGACTGAAACTGCTTTGACCTGAGTACCCCATTGTAAACAGGGGACAAAGTGTGTCTCAGACCCCTCCCTGGTTAAGGCTGGGTTTCAAATGTTTCATATAGAATGCCTCCTTGACACCTCTCTCAAACCATTTCTTCTCTCTGGCTAAGATTTTAACTTCCTTGTCCTCAAACGTGTGGTTAGTGTCTTTAAGGTGGAGATGAACTGCAGACTGAGGTCCACTGGCGCCCTCTCTGCGGTGCTGGTATAACCTTTTGTGTAAAGGTTGCTTAGTCTCACTTATGTAGTGTTCGTTACAGTTTTCCTGACATCTGATAGAATACACTACATTGCTCTGTTTGTAACTAGGGATCCTGTCCTTAGGGTGAACTAATTTCTGTCTCAAGGTGTTAACCGGTTTAAAGTAAACTGGGATTTTGTGCTGTCTGAAGATCCTCTGTAGTTTTTCCCTTACTCCTGCTAAATAAGGGAGAGACACTCCTCTTCTTCTTGTCTCCGTCTCCTGTCTATCTGGTCTTTTTGTTCTCTGGGACTTCTGCACTTTGTCCAGGGACCATCATGGGTACCCACATACTGTGAGGGCTTTCCGTACAAGTTGTTGTTCTTTAGCCCTTCCCTCTGCAGTTGTGGGCACCTGTAGGGCTCTGTGTTGAAGCGTCCTGATCAAGCTTCAGATTCAAGCTTCGCTACTATGGAAACCACCTGGACAACTGAGAGCCTACACAGAAACTCCCCGTATGTAAGCACAATGTCATAGACGTGATCACTAACTGACACGTCAACACAGAAATTTAATTTGTTCTTCCTCTTTTAATTTCACTCTGTTTGACAGTCTGGCTCACAACTGTCCAATATTCCAAAGTGGAAAATTCAACAGTCACATGGTGACGGTAAATACGGAAGCACTACAAAAAGTGAAATATAGAAAAGGAACAGATTTGAGCTGAATATGAGGATTATTTACTGTAATTCAACAACTGATTTTTCACAAATTCCCAGAAAAAACAGCTATAAATAACTTGTGTTTTCTGATGGACAGTCCAAAACTCAAAGCTATTAAATGTACAGTTACATAAAAGAGAAACCCCACCTAAAATATAATAATAACAACAATAATAATAATAACAATAATAACTGGGTGGAGGCCCTGGAGAAAACCCAAGACACACTGGAGGGATGATATTTCTCAAGTCACTTGGAAACAAAACAGTTATTAAAGTTCAGTTTTTACAGCAATTTATTATTTTAAAAGCCCAATTTCCACAACATCAGACAGCCTGAAAGGATGAGCAGCGGACAACGACCGGCGGACAACGACCGGCGGACAACGACCGGCGGACAACGACCGGCGGACGAAGACCGGCGTCCTGGCACCTGAGAAATGCTGTTTTCTAAAAATTGCTACAAAAACAAATAATCGAATCATCAAAGAGCATCCAGCTGTAGTTCAACCTGCACTCAGAACCTGAGTTTTCCAAACCTTAAACGTGTGTAATTTAGATCTTAGTGCATTTAATGATCACTGACATACAACTAAATAACCGATCCAAGATAACCCCCAAAACCAAATCTGTGAATTAATCTGTGAGTTTAGTAAGACTAAAAATCAAATCTTTAAAAACTGAAACCAATTACGTCCAGGGACACCCAGCCTGGTGACACTCATGTCTTACGGCCCCTTCACACATAGTACAAATGTAGCTGAATTGCGCACGAAGCAGGAATCGTATGCAATACATGTGAAATCAAAGCTGCCACTAACGCCTCGTACACCTGTTGCTACAACTATTCACACACACCAGCGGCTGAAAGACAGAGTGTGCGCTGTGCGAGTCCATCGAACCCTCTCGCGGCAGGTGTAGGCCAAAGTCCAGGTGACACACACGAACATCCAACACCACTTGTGCGGCACTTAGAAAATGTGTGGCCATTTGCGCAGTTAGCACGAAAACAGTCAGCAGACAATCACTTTCAAACTAGTGGTGAATTTTATCTAAGTGTGGCATTGCAAAACAGCAACGCATATGGCGTGCCAAGGTGTCGGCTGTGCATGTGAATCACACACGGCACCCTCCCACCTCCCCATCCGCAACACATGCGGCGGATGTTTTGCAGATGGGGGTAATAACTAAATATCAGTACAAGTAACTAAAAAGAAATTATCACATAACACATAGTGACCGGTTGGTGTGTGCGTGCTGAATTGACAGGGGGCGTGGCTGGCAACAGCCGCAACCCAGCTGGAGAACACGTACCATGTTTGGACGGCCATGACCTTACAACTGTCCACTGTGACCCACGTTTGTTTGCTTGCTGTCCTCACGTGGACATACATAAAAATACATACACACATTAACAGACTGTCCCAGCTGACACGGACCGTCAGTTCATGTGGACACACAGCAGGCGATCTGAATGTCATGTCTGTCTGACAGGACACGTGTGTCCTGTGAGTGGTGTGCCACAGGACAAGCCAACAGTGTGACAAATACACCACTTTCAGTCACGTATCAGCAGACACTGTACACTGTAACAAACGTCATTTGGTCAGTTGTCACTGTGCTTTTTTCTACTTTTTAAAAAATGCGTTTATCTCTGTGTTGATTTTAGCCATTTTATGCTCCTATTATAAAACAGTGATTGTAGCGCAGTAGTAAAGTTTCTGTCTGGTAATCAGAGTTTTTGTAAATTGCAGATTCGAATCCCGTGAGTGGAATTTATTTTTTAATTTAACCAGGGTTCTTTAACCACAGGGCTGTGTATTGTGTCCCCATTTATATCAACCCAGTGATATTCACTAATTATACATCCGGTTTTTATTTTATTTTTCTCCACATCAGCAGTGAGATGTGGTGTACCACGTCCCAGCTGCTCGCACTGTGTTCATGCACGCGCACGATGGTTCGTGGTTCTCCATTTTGTGTTTGGTTTGCAGATTTTCTTCCGGTTTCTGCGTCTTTCGTGTTATATATGAAGGGGCCCTTAACGTCGTCTTTCTTCCAAAAAAGGATTTCATGGAAATTAAAGCAATTTAAACCCACGTCTTCAGTGTCGAGCAAAAACACAGGAGTCGGCCTTGTTGTTGTGTGACTGATGGGGAGGACAGTAGGAGGAGCATGTGACTCCGCCCACACCCAGTGTGTCCTGAGGTAAGCCGGAATTTGTTTTTTTTTGATCTGTGAAATTTCCTGGTACCAGATTTTAAGAATTCCTGTCAAGGCATCCAGTTCAACAGGTCCTGATGATGCCCTGGACAAGATTTGGAATCCACAACCAGGAGATAGAGACTGTGGCTGCAAAGGGGCATCTGGTCCGGACCAAGGCACGGCGCCAGAAAAAAAATATTAAGGGGGCGATGAGTTTATCACAGGGGGCGGGGTCGCGCCACCCCCCCACCAAAAAAAAAAGTGCGCACCGGAGGGTACGTGCCTCTGAGCGTGCGTAATGAATTGGGTGCGCTCCTAGAAAGCTTGTGTATTTCGGCTACACCGTTGTAAGAGACTGACTGACTAAGAGTAAAGAGTGATGACAGTATTTTTTTAATTATTATTTGAACGTATAGACCCTCGGTCAAGTGATCTCCTGCATACCACAAAACCAAACCAACAACTGATCCGAGAAACGACACGAGACAGTAGATTAACCCCACATACAGCCCTCCATCACAAGTGCAAACACAGCGCAACTGGGCATGACAGTCACACAACGGGTCAAAGATAAACCTTTCATGTAGATATACAGTGGTCCCTCGTTTATCGCGGGAGTTACGTTCTGAAAATAGCCCACAATAGGTGAAATCTGCAAAGTAGTCAACGTTATTTTTTACAATTATTATAGACGTTTTAAGGCTCTAAAACTCCTCACTACACACTTTATACACTTTTCTCAAACAGGCATTAACATTTTCTCACTTTTCTCTCGTGTGTAAACACTCTCAAAGTTCAAACCTGAGTAGAAAAATAAGACCAACCTGTTTTCAGGCCCAAACATTTGTTTGAGAAATAAAAATAGAACGTTTTCCTATAAATAATTATGATGGCTTTTAGAACTAACGAATTTAACTTTAACAATCAGCATACGAGGTTGGACACATAAGAAATGATTAATAGTGACTGACCAGTATTTCACAGTTCCTGTGATCGCGCCTCTTCGTCGTGGCGCCGCTCCACTGAAGGCCTCGCTGCAGGTGTCTTTTTCCGAGTGAAGAACACAGTTATGGGTAGTTGTTGGTGCTCTTTTTTCTTCTGGGCGAGAAGATTCTTATAAACAGACACGCAGAACACAGTGCGCGTACTCTCCCTTCGCGGTGCCGCAACAGGTGTCCCGTCATCTCGACAGAACACCGGCCTGCTTGATGAGGACGCAGAGCACAATGCGCTGGAAAAAAAAAAAAAAAGCATGCAAAATTGGACTAAAAAATCAGCGAAACTGCGAGGCGCTATATTTTCCAGTATTTCTTTTTCTTTCTTTTTTATTTTTATTTTTGATAACTCTCACATCGGAGGGGGCGAGGCTGATGATGTGAGGGGGCGTCGCCCCCAAACGCCCCCTCGTGGTGCTGGGTCCGTCTGGACCGGCAATAAATGAAGGACAGGAACCCAAAGGGATGGAGTTCTGATAGCTGCTTGAATTTCTGACTCTGATTGGTAATAAATGCAGAAATAATATCTAATTCGTCAACTATTAACTGCTTGCAATAAAACAACTGCACGAACTCTACTGAAAACATGACTTTTTTTGATTGGTCTCCCAGATCAAAGAAACGTTCAAACCCTTTCAAGAACATATGCAAGAAAACAAGCAGCAGCGTTGCTGAACTAATGCAACTGTTGGGAGCTCGTATGAAACAAAAGATTACCTCGAACATTAATTGGCAAAGCTTGCTTAAAACAATCAGATATGTGTGGCTCCGCCCGGGCAGAGCCACTCAACGGGCTCCAACCCAGTGGCGACTCCAGAGATTTTTTTCTGCAGGTGCTGTGGGGGAGCTTGGCATTTTTATGAGGGTGCTATGAGCTCATGTGTCGCAACGGCTCTCTGCTACACCTCTGCCACATTCTGATCTGCGATAGTTACTAATGACATACAGAATGACACACAAAGCTAGGCTACTGTTCAATACAAATATCCACAAACCTACACGTGTAGCCTACAGCCTCAGGGAAAAAATGCCAACAGCAGGCAGAGAGAAAATCTTTCACCTCCCGTTGATGTCTTCATAACAGCACCATGTGCCTGTTGTTGTGGTTAAGAGCAAAAGCATCTGTTGTGTGTGGGCCGCCAGAAGAGGAGGTACTGCTGGCCCACCATCAGAGGGCGCCCTGCCTGAAGTGCGGGCTTCAGGCACGAGAGGGCGCTGCCGCCATGGACGCAGCCGGGGGTGACAGCTGTCACTCATTACCTCTTGACAGCTGTCACCCATCTACTCAACGTCCTCTCACTCCATAAAGACCAGACGTCATCTCCACCTCGTTGCCGAGATATCATACTTCATTGGAGGTAATATCCTCAGCCTTTTTGGTATTTTCTAAATCTTTCTATTGTGAGTGTTTGCAGGAGTACCGGTCCTTAGTTTGTGGAGGCTGTGCAGGACGGCACTCTTTTTCCTCTGAGGGATCGCTGCAGCACGTATTGAGTGAGAGGTGGAGGTGGCATTCCCACCGCTGTTGTCACTGGGTGTACACACACCCACACTTGACTGTCTTTGTTCTCGCCAGCAGTACCAGATCCGACAGTCGGGGACGGTGATCACCTGGGAATTCGGGACTTGGCGGCTCCAGTATTCACCAGGTTCTGTGGCGGCGGAAATCGTGTGGTTCCGGCTCTTCTCAGGACGGACGTCTTCTATCCTCGAGCCTGCCCACACGTCACCTTGTGGATTGACTGTAATTATATTCTGAGATTGTCTGTATGTTCGTTGTGCACCTTCACAACATTAAAATGTTACCTTTTGGCTCATCTATTGGCCGTTCATTTGCGCCCCCTGTTGTGGGTCCGTGTCACTACACTTTCACAACAGGATATCTCGGCCAGCGTCATGGACTCCGAGGGGCGTCACCCGGCTGTTGAACAACCAATGGGAGAGCAGGGAGCGCAGGCGTCTGCAGGAGGCGTGATTGGTGAGCTGCAGCACATTCTCACCGCCTTTATGGCTCAGTTGGATCAGATGACCGAGCAAAACATCCTCCTGAACCGCTCAGATGGCGGCGAGCGCTCAGGGCGCTGCTGCAGCTCCTCCTCCTGCCGACCCTGTGCAGGATATGAACGTTCCAGTGGTGGTTCAACAACCCCTCCCACCATCCCCTGAAGCATACATAAGCCCTCCTGAGCCGTACGGAGGTTGTGTGGAGACGTGCGCGGACTTTCTCATGCAGTGTTCGCTCGTCTTCGCACAACGTCCCGTCATATACGCGTCAGATGTTAGTAAAATAGCTTATGTGATTGCTCTGCTTCGGGGTAAGGCACGCACCTGGGCTACGGCGCTCTGGGAACAGAACTCACGGTTGTTATCAGCATACACTGGGTTTGTGGGCGAGTTCAGAACAGTGTTTGATCACCCTAACAGAGGAGAGACCGCTTCAACTGTGCTGCTGTCAATGAGACAGGGACGCGAGAGCGCAGCCGCTTATGCAGTCAACTTCCGCATCGCGGCTGCGAGGTCCGGCTGGAATAACGTTGCGCTCTGCGCCGCCTTCATAAACGGACTGTCGTTGGTCCTGAAGGAGCAGCTGGTAGCTAAGGAGGAACCGCAGGATTTAGATGGGCTTATCGATCTCGTTATACGGTTAGACAATCGGTTGGAGGAATGCCGTCGGGAGCGAGGCGAAGGACGTGACCGGATACGCGCCGCCCCTCTCCCTTCCGGGTTCGAAAAGGGGCCGCCCTCCCCACGCTCCACAGCCGCAGCGCTCTGTGGGGCAACAGCTCCCCCTGCTGACGTTGTTAGGGAAACGCACAGGGCCAAAATGAGGAGGCTGATCCGCGGGGAGCGTTTTCTCTGCAGCTCAAAGGAGCACACACAGAAAAACTGCCCCAAACGGCCAAAACAACAACCGCCCTCAGAGACTGGGCTAAGGGGGGGTCAAAACATTCACGTGAGACACACACAGATTGCCACACGACTCCCAGTTACAATCCTGAGCGGGGATTTAACCCTTCAAGCCCCAGCACTGGTGGACACGGGGTCAGAAGGGAGTCTGCTAGACAGCAGATGGGCAAGGGAGGTAGGGCTCCCTCTGGTGGCGCTTCCTTCGCCAGTGCAGGTGCGGGCACTAGATGGCACCCTCCTCCCTTTAATCACACACAAGACACAACCAGTAACTCTGGTGGTGTCTGGAAACCATCGGGAGGAGATTGAGTTTTTTGTGACTCCTACCTCCCGCGTGATTTTGGGCTTCCCATGGATGTTGAAGCACAATCCCCGGATTGATTGGCCATCTGGGGTGGTGGTTCAGTGGAGCGAGACCTGCCATCGGGTGTGTTTAGGATCCTCGGTTCCTCCCGGTTTACAGGCTAAGGAGGAGGTCAAAGTCCCTCCCAATCTGACGGCAGTGCCAGTTGAGTACAACGATCTTGCTGACGTCTTCAGCAAGGATCTGGCACTCACCCTTCCCCCGCACCGTCCGTACGATTGTGCCATTGATTTGATTCCAGGCGTGGAGTTCCTGTCCAGCAGGCTGTACAACCTCTCACGACCTGTGCGCGAATCAATGGAGACCTACATCCGGGACTCATTAGCTGCCGGGCTGATCCGGAACTCCACCTCCCCGATGGGGGCAGGTTTCTTTTTTGTGGGCAAGAAAGATGGCGGACTCCGTCCATGCATTGATTACAGGGGGCTGAATGAGATTACGGTTCGCAACCGATACCTGTTGCCATTGTTGGATTCCGTGTTCACCCCCCTGCATGGAGCCAAAATCTTTACTAAGCTGGATCTTAGAAATGCGTATCACCTGGTTCAGATCCGGAAGGGAGACGAATGGAAGACGGCATTTAACACCCCGTTAGGTCACTTTGAGTACCTGGTCATGCCGTTCGGCCTCACCAACGCCCCCGCGACGTTCCAAGCCTTGGTTAACGACGTCTTGCGGGACTTCCTGCACGATTCGTCTTCGTTTATCTGGACGATATTCTCATCTTTTCTCCGGATCCTGAGAACCATGTCCAGCATGTACATCAGGTCCTGCAGCGGTTATTAGAGAATCGACTGTTTGTGAAGGGCGAGAAGTGCAAATTTCACCGCACGTCTTTGTCCTTCCTGGGGTTTATCATCTCCTCTAACTCTGTCGCCCCTGATCCGGCCAAGGTTGCGGCGGTGAGAGATTGGCCCCAACCAACAAGCCGTAGGAAGCTGCAACAGTTCCTCGGCTTTGCTAATTTCTATAGGAGGTTCATTAAGGGCTACAGTCAGGTAGTTAGCCCCCTGACAGCCCTGACCTCTCCAAAAGTCCCCTTCACCTGGTCGGATCGGTGCGAAGCCGCGTTCAAGGAGTTGAAACGACGGTTCTCTACTGCGCCAGTTTTGGTGCAGCCCGACCCTAGCCGCCAGTTCGTGGTTGAAGTGGACGCCTCTGACTCAGGGATAGGAGCCGTGCTATCCCAGAGCGGAGAGACCGATAAGGTTCTTCACCCGTGTGCCTACTTTTCACACAGGTTGACCCCGGCTGAACGGAACTATGACGTCGGCAATCGAGAACTCCTTGCTGTGAAAGAGGCTCTTGAGGAGTGGAGACCCCTGTTGGAAGGAGCGTCTGTGCCATTCACGGTTTTCACTGACCATCGGAACCTGGAGTATATCAGGACCGCCAGGCGGCTGAACCCCAGGCAAGCCCGCTGGTCACTGTTCTTCGGACGTTTTGACTTCCGGATCACCTATCGCCCCGGGACCAAGAACCAGAGATCGGATGCCTTGTCCCGGGTACACGAAGACGAAGTCAAAACGGTGCTGTCGGATCCACCGGTGCCCATCATTCTGGAGTCCACTATCGTGGCCACCCTCACCTGGGACGTGGAGAAGACCGTCCGGGAGGCCCTGGCACGGAGCCCGGACCCTGGAACCGGTCCGAAGAACCGTCTGTATGTCCCACCAGAGGCCAGAGCTGCAGTCTTGGACTTCTGTCACGGTTCCAAGCTCTCCTGTCATCCAGGGGTGCGAAGGACCGTGGCAGTTGTCCGGCAGCGCTTCTGGTGGGCGTCTATGGAGGCCGACGTCCGGGAATATATCCAGGCCTGCACCACCTGTGCCAGGGGCAAGGCTGTACATAAGAAGGCCCAAGGACTCCTCCAGCCGCTGCCGGTGCCTCATCGCCCCTGGTCCCACATCGGCCTGGATTTCGTCACGGGCCTCCCGCCGTCCCAGGGCAACACCACCATCTTCACAATAGTGGACCGATTCTCCAAGGCGGCCCACTTCGTGGCCCTCCCGAAGCTCCCAACAGCCCAGGAGACAGCAGACCTCCTGGTCCACCACGTCGTCCGTCTGCATGGGAAACCTCCGACATCGTCTCTGATCGTGGTCCCCAGTTCTCCTCACACGTCTGGAGGAGCTTCTGCAGGGAACTGGGGGCCACGGTGAGCATCTCGTCCGGGTACCATCCACAGACGAACGGACAGGCAGAGCGGGCCAACCAGGAACTGGAACAGACCCTCCGCTGAGTCACATCTGCGCACCCGACGGCCTGGAGTAACCATCTGGCCTGGATCGAGTATGCGCATAACAGCCAGGTGTCTTCTGCCACCGGCCTCTCCCCATTTGAGGTGTGTTTGGGGTATCAGCCCCCGTTGTTTCCCGTGGTGGAGGGAGAGGTCGGTGTGCCCTCGGACCAGGCCCACCTGCGGAAGTGCCGTCGGGTGTGGCGCTCCTCCCATTCTGGCTTGTTGAAGGCCCGGACGAGGGCGAAGACCCATGCAGACCGCCGGCGATCCCCGGCCCCTGCTTACCAGCCCGGGCAGGAGGTGTGGCTTTCCACGAAGGACATCCCCCTCCAGGTGGACTCCCCGAAACTTCAGGACAGGTACATTGGCCCCTTCAAAATCCTCAAAGTCCTCAGTCCTGCCGCAGTGAAGCTCCAACTCCCGGCTTCACTGCGGATCCATCCGGTTTTCCACGTGTCACGCATCAAACCTCACCACACCTCACCCCTCTGTGCTCCCGGACTGGCGCCGCCTCCTGCTCGGATCATCGACGGGGAGCCGGCTTTGACGGTGCGCCGGCTCCTGGACGTCCGTCGGATGGGCCGGGGGTTCCAGTACTTGGTGGACTGGGAGGGGTATGGACCCGAAGAACGCTCCTGGGTGAAGAGGAGCTTCATCCTGGATCTGGCCCTCCTGGCTGACTTCTACCGTCGACACCCCAACAAGCCGGGTCGGGCGCCAGGAGGTGCCCGTTGAGGGGGGGGGGGGGGGGTCCTGTTGTGTGTGGGCCGCCAGAAGAGGAGGTACTGCTGGCCCACCATCAGAGGGCGCCCTGCCTGAAGTGCGGGCTTCAGGCACGAGAGGGCGCTGCCGCCATGGACGCAGCCGGGTGTGACAGCTGTCACTCATTACCTCTTGACAGCTGTCACCCATCTACTCAACGTCCTCTCACTCCATAAAGACCAGACGTCATCTCCACCTCGTTGCCGAGATATCATACTTCATTGGAGGTAATATCCTCAGCCTTTTTGGTATTTTCTAAATCTTTCTATTGTGAGTGTTTGCAGGAGTACCGGTCCTTAGTTTGTGGAGGCTGTGCAGGACGGCACTCTTTTTCCTCTGAGGGATCGCTGCAGCACGTATTGAGTGAGAGGTGGAGGTGGCATTCCCACCGCTGTTGTTACTGGGTGTACACACACCCACACTTGACTGTCTTTGTTCTCGCCAGCAGTACCAGATCCGACAGTCGGGGACGGTGATCACCTAGGAATTCGGGACTTGGCGGCTCCAGTATTCACCAGGTTCTGTGGCGGCGGAAATCGTGTGGTTCCGGCTCTTCTCAGGACAGACGTCTTCTATCCTCGAGCCTGCCCACACGTCACCTTGTGGATTGACTGTAATTATATTCTGAGATTGTCTGTATGTTCGTTGTGCACATTTCACAACATTAAATTGTTACCTTTTGGCTCATCTATTGGCCGTTCATTTGCGCCTCCTGTTGTGGGTCCGTGTCACTACACTTTCACAACAGCATCAATGATTTGTTCGCTGTCCAGAGGCCGTGTTCTCTGAGGGGTAATTGCCAGGAGTTACTGGTTTGTCTGTGTCTTCTACTGTTCCTCAGGTGGTTCTTTAGGCCACACAGACTTCACTTCTTTCCAGTTCCACTCATGGATATTTGGGCAGCAAAAACTGAACCATTTCAGCAACTTGAAACTACACTCACTGCAGTACGACGTCATCATTGATGCTGAAAAACTCGTCCATGCCTTTGTCTCCTCTAGTCTTGACTACTGTAACTCCCTGCTCTTTGGGATCTCTGGAAAAAACAGAAACACATCACGTCTATACTCCATAACCTTCACTGGCTCCCCATCACCTACAGAATCCATTTATGATTGCTCTCATCACCCACCAATGCATCCATGGCAATGCCCCCACATACCTCAAAGACCTCCTCACTCCCCACTAGGGGTGTAACGATACACAAAAACCACAGTTCGATACAAACCTCAGTTTTGAGGTCACGGTTTGGTTAAGTTTCGGCACATTATGAGAACAAAATGCAAAACCTAAATTTGCTTGTTGTTTAAACCAACAATTTATTGAAACATTATACAAACATGAAAATAAAATAATTGCAAGGTACTGCCTGGTAATAAGTTAAAACCCCTTCTCAGCCTGCATATCCCATCGATGGGAAATTTCACTTTCTATTTGTGAGACACTGACAAGCCAAAATGTGGTGGGTGGTAGGGGGTTAAATAAAATGTTCTCAAATAAACAACTGTCAACTGATGCTGGCAGTTGATTTCCTGAAAGCTGCGCTCCTCATGCTGTGTGAATTCACACACACAGTGTAAATATAAGGTCTTAGCTGTGCGTTTTAGTGAAGAAAAATCGCTCTGCGGCACTTTGCTCCATCAGACCAGTTAGTGGAGCGGAGCCTTCACGCCCGTCCTTCTCTGTCTTGGCACAACAAGTTGAAAAGTCACAGTGCCTCAATAATGTCTCATTTCCCACAGCCTCCATCCAATTCTGGCTGCACACGAGATGAAATCTCAAGAAAAAGTTAGAAAATTACTCAGTTCTCTGTGTGGAGAAGGGACACCATCCGCGCTCGCTGGATGCGCGTCAATATTTACATGTAACACTTCAGGAAAAAAAGCATTTACGGTACATATTTAAATAAAAGTTAAAAAACTTTCTAACATCTTTCTATGTAAATATCTCATGTTACAACGTGGAGAC
Source organism: Thalassophryne amazonica (assembly GCF_902500255.1). Classification (NCBI taxonomy): domain Eukaryota; kingdom Metazoa; phylum Chordata; class Actinopteri; order Batrachoidiformes; family Batrachoididae; genus Thalassophryne; species Thalassophryne amazonica. The sequence goes on from NC_047120.1 coordinate 72,810,024, forward strand.
TCGCAGCTTATAGTCAAGTGCGGCTTGTTTATGTAGAATTTCTTTTTCCTTTTTAAAATTGGTGGGTGCGGCTAATATTCAGGTGCACTCTACAGTCCAGAACGTCTGGTAAACACACACCACATGAACTCACCCGTGCACAGCCTTGTACTGAACCGAACATCCCACACCGAAACCGTTCAATACAAATACAAGTATCGTTACAACCTCACTCCCCACGCTTCCTCCCGTTCCCGCCGTTCATACAACACAAATCTTCTCCGTCCCCCTCGCACCAAACGTCACACCGCAGGAGACAGGGCCTTCTGTTCAGCTGCCCCTCATATTTGGAACTCCATCCCTGACCATCTGAGGGCTCCACAGACTGTGGAAACTTTTAAAAAAGCCTCAAAGCATACGTGTTTAGACAGGCCTCTCACAGGTCTCAATAACTTGAGTCTTTTTTATTCTATTTTATTATCTTATTTTTGTTTTATTCTATTCTGCTGTTTTTATCTTAAGATTTTCTGGTTTTATTTTTTCCTGTAGCACTTTGACATGTTTATTAATGAAAGGTGCATTATAAATGAAATGTATTATTGTTATCATCATGACATTGTTGAACATGATGTCACTGAACGTCACATTACACTCATTTTGTATAAAACAGTCGGTTCTTTTTTTTTTTTTTTTTACTTTAATTTAACCTTTATTTAACCAGGTAAGTTATTAAGAAAAGAATTCTTATTTACAATAATGACCTGTTGATGAATGTTTTTCTTTTAAGAGTGGAATATTTATCTAATCACATAAATCTGAAAATGCCATAAGTGTCTCACTGTGGAAAACTGAAAGGATGATGTCATCGCCCTGCTGCTGGAACATGTTCACAGTGTAACAACAGTCTAATTTAGCATATTATTATTTTTTCTTCTTGGTGGTGGTGGGACAAAGTGCAGGCGTCCTCCAGCTCAGTCTGAGAAACTCACCCAGAGCAGACAAACACTGAGGGGTTTCTTTAAAAAAACCTTAAAAAATATAACCTTAACAAGTAACTTCCATCATAACAAATTAACGCATTTCCAGGCGTCATGTTCCAAAACAAAGGTGTCATGTGCAGAACAGTTTTCATCTGTGATGATGAATTCTGGCAACAGGTCAGATTAAAAGACTTTATTTAATCGTGAGCTGCCTTGTAAAGTTTTAGCTTTCGTTGTTAGCCCGACATCTTCTCCATTTTTTTGTAGAAGCGTTACAGCGCCACATACAGGCTTGGCATATGTACTAACTACAGCATTTTCATGTGGTTTCACTGGATCTGTGAGAACGGAGATATTTCTTGAATGGAACACTTTTTGAAAATGACAAAGAAAAAGGTTGTATAGCAGAAGTTCAGTTTCAGTTTAGACAAGGCCTTAAAAACATGGGATGAAATTCAATTAACAAATGAGGAATTATTTTCTTGGAGGTGCTGTGGGGGTGCTATGACAAATCCAGGGGGAGCTCTTGCGCCCCCTGGTGCCGCCCATGCTCCAAACACAACAGCTGCCTGACCTTTCTTCTCTGCTCATTCTAACTATTTTCAGGGAGCTTTCAGTGTGTCGTTGTGATTCCTGTGATTGTGATTATTATTACATTAGTAGTGGGTGTAATTACATGAGAAACTCAACTACTATGATCACTATTACAATAGCAGCCAAAATTCTATGAAAAATTAAAAACTACTATTATAATAATTATTAAAATAGTGAGAAATTTTATTATTTATTTTTATTTACAATAGCAAGCAAAATTGTTTGCGAAACTCTTCTGTTGTAATAATTATTATAATCACGAGCAAATGAAAAAATTCAATAAACAGTAACAATTATTAAAATAGTGAGCAAAACTATAAGGGAGACTCGAGAAATTTTACACGAGAAATATAACTACCATGATAATAATCACACTGGTCTTGTTATGTGGGCCGCTGAAGAGGAGGTACTGCTGGCCCACCACCACCAGAGGGCGCCCTGCTTGGAGTGCGGGCTCCAAGCACGAGAGGGCGCCAGACCCAGAAGAAGTGACAGCTGTCATTCATCCTCTGCACCAGCTGTCACTCGTTCATCATCATCATCACCATAAAGGCCGGACTGCAACTCCACCTCCTCGCTGAGAAATCGACTACTGAAGAGGTAATTTCTCTGCTGACTCATACGTTGTGTAATAATCTGAACTTCTGTTGCAGCCGTTTTCCTGGTGTTTTCCTTATCTGTGGGATTGGCGTTTGGTGTGACAGCGACGGCTTCGCCTCACACCCCAAACCAGATAAGTGGTTAATCAGGAGCTGCACGAGTGTGTGATTGGAGGTGGAGGTGCTCCCTCCTAACTGTGTGCAGACTGTGGATTACTGAGTGTGCGGACTCACACTCATTCATCTTGTCTCTGCTTTCTGCCAGCAGTACCAGGGTCGACAGCCGAAGACAGAGGCCACCTGGGGACTCGGGACTTGGCGGCTCCGGTGTTCTTCAGACCGTTGGTGGTGGAAGCCGTGTGGGACGCGGCTTCTCTCTCGTTGGGGGTCTTCTATCTTCGAGCCTGCCCACACGTCACCTGGTGTCAATTGACTTTACAAATTTTGTGTACTTTAGTTGTGTGTTGTCACAACATTAAATTGTTACTCTTTGGCTTATTCATTGTCCGTTCTTTAGCGCCCCCTGTTGTGGGTCCGTGCTACGACACCTTCCCAACAGGTCTGTCTGCTTCAGGAATAAAATGGGACATTTATTATGGATTTTGACATGTTGAATTCAAATATGACAATAAAAATGGCTGATTGGTGACTGTCCAAAATATTTTTTTTTTTACATTTTATGTCTACGTAATTATATTGTGTTGATAGAAGTTTGAAGAGCAATCATATACATTGGTCTTTTTGTGTTTCTTTGAATGTTAATAGGGCAGCTTAGTTGTTAATAGGGCAGTGAGAAGGTCATGGGATCGATTCCTACCTGGGGGCCTTTCTGTGTGGAGTTTGCATGTTCTCCTCATGTTTGTGTGGGTTCCCTCCAGGTGCTCCGGCTTCCTCCCACATCCAAAGACATGCAGGTCAGGTACATTGGAAACTTTCTAACTGTCCATGTTACTGGAAATTTCTAGAAATTTACATTGTGTACTTTCACACAAGTTGAGCTGCAGTTTAACATTGTTTTCTTTACAGTGTGAAGGACAATTTGTTGCTGATCAGATACTTTCTATGCAGAGGTCAGCAGAGAACAAGCCTCTTCACAGAGAAATGCCTTTACAGAGTCATATCAATGCACACCAATTTAGCTTCTTAACTGACAAATGTAATCCTCTGTTGGTTCTTAACTGTTCTGGTGATGGTCTAGTGCAGGGGTAGGCAACCTGTTCCAGAAAGAGCCATGAGGGTGCAGGTTTTCTTTGCAACCACTGACTCCACCAGGTGATTTTACTGATTAAGTGGTTCCATCTGCTCAAAGTGATATTAATCAGTAAAATCACCTGGTGGACTCAGTGGCTGCAAAGAAAACCTGCACCCTCATGGCTCTTTCTGGAACAGGTTGCCTACCCCTGTGGTTACAGCGTTGGGCTTCAGACCAGAGTATCCTCGGTTCAAATTCCAGCATGACCGGAAAATCATGAAGGGCTCTTGGGTAAAGTTCTTAATCCTCTCGGTGTGTAGTGAGCGCCTCGCGTGGCAGCAACCTGACATCAATGTGTGAGTGTGTTTGGGTGAATGTGAGGCATTATTATAAAGCACTTTGAGCATCTGAGACATATCGTTCTCTTTGGCTGCTTTCAGTGATGCCGGTATTTGGTTAGACTCTTTCTCTCCGATTGTTCTGTCTGAGTTATTTTCATTAGTTACTTCATCCAAACCATCAACATGTTTATTAGACCCCATTCCTACCAGGCTGCTCAAGGAAGCCCTACCATTATTTAATGCTTCGATCTTAAATATGATCAATCTATCTTTGTTAGTTGGCTATGTACCACAGGCTTTTAAGGTGGCAGTAATTAAACCGTTACTTAAAAAGCCATCACTTGACCCAGCTATCTTAGCTAATTATAGGCCAATCTCCAACCTTCCTTTTCTCTCAAAAATTCTTGAAAGGGTAGTTGTAAAACAGCTAACTGATCATCTGCAGAGGAATGGTCTATTTGAAGAGGTTCAGTCAGGTTTTAGAATTCATCATAGTACAGAAACAGCATTAGTGAAGGTTACAAATGATCTTCTTATGGCCTCAGACAGTGGACTCATCTCTGTGCTTGTTCTGTTAGACCTCAGTGCTGCTTTTGATACTGTTGACCATAAAATTTTATTACAGAGATTAGAGCATGCCATAGGTATTAAAGGCACTGTGCTGCGGTGGTTTGAATCATATTTATCTAATAGATTACAATTTGTTCATGTAAATGGGGAATCTTCTTCACAGACTAAGGTTAATTATGGAGTTCCACAAGGTTCTGTGCTAGGACCAATTTTATTCACTTTATACATGCTTCCCTTAGGCGGTATTATTAGAAAGCATTGCTTAAATTTTCATTGTTACGCAGATGATACCCAGCTTTATCTATCCATGAAGCCAGAGGACACACACCAATTAGCTAAACTGCAGGATTGTCTTACAGACATAAAGACATGGATCAATCAATCAATCAATTTTTTTATATAGCGCCAAATCACAACAAACAGTTGCCCCAAGGCGCTTTATATTGTAAGGCAAGGCCATACAATAATTATGTAAAACCCCAACGGTCAAAACGACCCCCTGTGAGCAAGCACTTGGCTACAGTGGGAAGGAAAAACTCCCTTTTAACAGGAAGAAACCTCCAGCAGAACCAGGCTCAGGGAGGGGCAGTCTTCTGCTGGGACTGGTTGGGGCTGAGGGAGAGAACCAAGAAAAAGACATGCTGTGGAGGGGAGCAGAGATCAATCACTAATGATTAAATGCAGAGTGGTGCATACAGAGCAAAAAGAGAAAGAAACAGTGCATCATGGGAACCCCCCAGCAGTCTACGTCTATAGCAGCATAACTAAGGGATGGTTCAGGGTCACCTGATCCAGCCCTAACTATAAGCTTTAGCAAAAAGGAAAGTTTTAAGCCTAATCTTAAAAGTAGAGAGGGTGTCTGTCTCCCTGATCTGAATTGGGAGCTGGTTCCACAGGAGAGGAGCCTGAAAGCTGAAGGCTCTGCCTCCCATTCTACTCTTACAAACCCTAGGAACTACAAGTAAGCCTGCAGTCTGAGAGCGAAGCGCTCTATTGGGGTGATATGGTACTACGAGGTCCCTAAGATAAGACGGGACCTGATTATTCAAAACCTTATAAGTAAGAAGAAGAATTTTAAATTCTATTCTAGAATTAACAGGAAGCCAATGAAGAGAGGCCAATATGGGTGAGATATGCTCTCTCCTTCTAGTCCCCGTCAGTACTCTAGCTGCAGCATTTTGAATTAACTGAAGGCTTTTTAGGGAACTTTTAGGACAACCTGATAATAATGAATTACAATAGTCCAGCCTAGAGGAAATAAATGCATGAATTAGTTTTTCAGCATCACTCTGAGACAAGACCTTTCTGATTTTAGAGATATTGCGTAAATGCAAAAAAGCAGTCCTACATATTTGTTTAATATGCGCTTTGAATGACATATCCTGATCAAAAATGACTCCAAGATTTCTCACAGTATTACTAGAGGTCAGGGTAATGCCATCCAGAGTAAGGATCTGGTTAGACACCATGTTTCTAAGATTTGTGGGGCCAAGTACAATAACTTCAGTTTTATCTGAGTTTAAAAGCAGGAAATTAGAGGTCATCCATGTCTTTATGTCTGTAAGACAATCCTGCAGTTTAGCTAATTGGTGTGTGTCCTCTGGCTTCATGGATAGATAAAGCTGGGTATCATCTGCGTAACAATGAAAATTTAAGCAATACCGTCTAATAATACTGCCTAAGGGAAGCATGTATAAAGTAAATAAAATTGGTCCTAGCACAGAACCTTGTGGAACTCCATAATTAACTTTAGTCTGTGAAGAAGATTCCCCATTTACATGAACAAATTGTAATCTATTAGACAAATATGATTCAAACCACCGCAGCGCAGTGCCTTTAATACCTATGGCATGCTCTAATCTCTGTAATAAAATTTTATGGTCAACAGTATCAAAAGCAGCACTGAGGTCTAACAGAACAAGCACAGAGATGAGTCCACTGTCTGAGGCCATAAGAAGATCATTTGTAACCTTCACTAATGCTGTTTCTGTACTATGATGAATTCTAAAACCTGACTGAAACTCTTCAAATAGACCATTCCTCTGCAGATGATCAGTTAGCTGTTTTACAACTACCCTTTCAAGAATTTTTGAGAGAAAAGGAAGGTTGGAGATTGGCCTATAATTAGCTAAGATAGCTGGGTCAAGTGATGGCTTTTTAAGTAATGGTTTAATTACTGCCACCTTAAAAGCCTGTGGTACATAGCCAACTAACAAAGATAGATTGATCATATTTAAGATCGAAGCATTAAATAATGGTAGGGCTTCCTTGAGCAGCCTGGTAGGAATGGGGTCTAATAAACATGTTGATGGTTTGGATGAAGTAACTAATGAGAATAACTCAGACAGAACAATCGGAGAGAAAGAGTCTAACCAAATACCGGCATCACTGAAAGCAGCCAAAGATAACGATACGTCTTTGGGATGGTTATGAGTAATTTTTTCTCTAATAGTTAAAATTTTGTTAGCAAAGAAAGTCATGAAGTCATTACTAGTTAAAGTTAATGGAATACTCAGCTCAATAGAGCTCTGACTCTTTGTCAGCCTGGCTACAGTGCTGAAAAGAAACCTGGGGTTGTTCTTATTTTCTTCAATTAGTGATGAGTAGAAAGATGTCCTAGCTTTACGGAGGGCTTTTTTATAGAGCAACAGACTCTTTTTCCAGGCTAAGTGAAGATCTTCTAAATTAGTGAGACGCCATTTCCTCTCCAACTTACGGGTTATCTGCTTTAAGCTACGAGTTTGTGAGTTATACCACGGAGTCAGACACTTCTGATTTAAAGCTCTCTTTTTCAGAGGAGCTACAGCATCCAAAGTTGTCTTCAATGAGGATGTAAAACTATTGACGAGATACTCTATCTCCCTTACAGAGTTTAGGTAGCTACTCTGCACTGTGTTGGTATATGGCATTAGAGAACATAAAGAAGGAATCATATCCTTAAACCTAGTTACAGCGCTTTCTGAAAGACTTCTAGTGTAATGAAACTTATTCCCCACTGCTGGGTAGTCCATCAGAGTAAATGTAAATGTTATTAAGAAATGATCAGACAGAAGGGAGTTTTCAGGGAATACTGTTAAGTCTTCTATTTCCATACCATAAGTCAGAACAAGATCTAAGATATGATTAAAGTGGTGGGTGGACTCATTTACTTTTTGAGCAAAGCCAATAGAGTCTAATAATAGATTAAATGCAGTGTTGAGGCTGTCATTCTCAGCATCTGTGTGGATGTTAAAATCGCCCACTATAATTATCTTATCTGAGCTACGCACTAAGTCAGACAAAAGGTCTGAAAATTCACAGAGAAACTCACAGTAACGACCAGGTGGACGATAGATAATAACAAATAAAACTGGTTTTTGGGACTTCCAATTTGGATGGACAAGACTAAGAGACAAGCTTTCAAATGAATTAAAGCTCTGTCTGGGTTTTGGATTAATTAATAAGCTGGAATGGAAGATTGCTGCTAATCCTCCACCCCGGCCCGTGCTACGAGCATTCTGACAGTTAGTGTGACTCGGGGGTGTTGACTCATTTAAACTAACATATTCATCCTGCTGTAACCAGGTTTCTGTTAGGCAGAATAAATCAATATGTTGATCAATTATTATATCATTTACCAACAGGGACTTAGAAGAGAGAGACCTAATGTTTAATAGACCACATTTAACTGTTTTAGTCTGTGGTGCAGTTGAAGGTGCTATATTATTTTTTCTTTTTGAATTTTTATGCTTAAATAGATTTTTGCTGGTTATTGGTAGTCTGGGAGCAGGCACCGTCTCTACGGGGATGGGGTAATGAGGGGATGGCAGGGGGAGAGAAGCTGCAGAGAGGTGTGTAAGACTACAACTCTGCTTCCTGGTCCCAACCCTGGATAGTCACGGTTTGGAGGATTTAAGAAAATTGGCCAGATTTCTAGAAATGAGAGCTGCTCCATCCAAAGTGGGATGGATGCCGTCTCTCCTAACAAGACCAGGTTTTCCCCAGAAGCTTTGCCAATTATCTATGAAGCCCACCTCATTTGGATGACCTCTAATTTCCTGCTTTTAAACTCAGATAAAACTGAAGTTATTGTACTTGGCCCCACAAATCTTAGAAACATGGTGTCTAACCAGATCCTTACTCTGGATGGCATTACCCTGACCTCTAGTAATACTGTGAGAAATCTTGGAGTCATTTTTGATCAGGATATGTCATTCAATGCGCATATTAAACAAATATGTAGGACTGCTTTTTTGCATTTACGCAATATCTCTAAAATCAGAAAGGTCTTGTCTCAGAGTGATGCTGAAAAACTAATTCATGCATTTATTTCCTCTAGGCTGGACTATTGTAATTCATTATTATCAGGTTGTCCTAAAAGTTCCCTGAAAAGCCTTCAGTTAATTCAAAGTGCTGCAGCTAGAGTACTGACAGGGACTAGAAGGAGAGAGCATATCTCACCCATATTGGCCTCTCTTCATTGGCTTCCTGTTAATTCTAGAATAGAATTTGAAATTCTTCTTCTTACTTATAAGGTTTTGAATAATCAGGTCCCACCTTATCTTAGGGACCTCGTAGTACCATATCACCCCAATAGAGCACTTCGCTCTCAGACTGCAGGCTTACTTGTAGTTCCTAGGGTTTGTAAGAGTAGAATGGGAGGCAGAGCCTTCAGCTTTCAGGCTCCTCTCCTGTGGAACCAGCTCCCAATTCAGATCAGGGAGACAGACACCCTCTCTACTTTTAAGATTAGGCTTAAAACTTTCCTTTTTGCTAAAGCTTATAGTTAGGGCTGGATCAGGTGACCCTGAACCATCCCTTAGTTATGCTGCTATAGACGTAGACTGCTGGGGGGTTCCCATGATGCACTGTTTCTTTCTCTTTTTGCTCTGTATGCACCACTCTGCATTTAATCATTAGTGATTGATCTCTGCTCCCCTCCACAGCATGTCTTTTTCCTGGTTCTCTCCCTCAGCCCCAACCAGTCCCAGCAGAAGACTGCCCCTCCCTGAGCCTGGTTCTGCTGGAGGTTTCTTCCTGTTAAAAGGGAGTTTTTCCTTCCCACTGTCGCCAAGTGCTTGCTCACAGGGGGTCGTTTTGACTGTTGGGGTTTTTACGTAATTATTGTATGGCCTTGCCTTAAAATATAAAGCACCTTGGGGCAACTGTTTGTTGTGATTTGGCGCTATATAAAAAAATTGATTTGATTTGATCTGATGCAGATGGAAAAGCGCTATATAAATGCAGTCCATTTACCATTTATTTATGTCCAGGTCTCCTTTGCAAAAGAGATCTCTATCTCAACAGGACTAACCTGGTTAAATAAAGGATAAATTTAAAATTACAATAATGATATGTCACATATCATATATGATGAGTCAGGGGTCCCCATTCCTGCACAGGCTGTGGGCCCCACAAATCCTACGTCCGCCCCTGATATTTTACAGCTTCCGAGTCCAGTCAGTCTTCTTTTCTGTGTTCTTTGGTTCTGAACGTGTGACGTCTGATGCTGTTCATTGTGGACCAAATCTCCTCAGCGTTGATGTCAAGATCCCGGTTCGGTTATTCGGCGGGTTCTGGTTCTTACCTGGATTGCCGCAGTCGGCGCACGTTTCGTTGTCCGGTCTCGTCAGCACGTCTTGCAGGAGCCGGTTGTTCCCCTCCGGTTCCAGAGCCATGACCAGTTTATCGGTGCCGCAGCCTCAAGACCACCGACACAGACCGCCGCTCACCTGTCTGTGTCTCTCTGTGTGTGTCTGTGTGTGTGTGTGTCTGTGTCTGTGTGTGTGTGTGTGTGACAGCGGGTTTGTCTGACTGCACAACAATCAAATCAACCGATCACTACGGTCACGCCTACTCCTCCACACAGACACATAAGTTGGCAAAGTTCGACACCTAGCGGCGGATCAGAGAAATACAACATGGACACGCTTAAAGTGGAATTTTTTTTTTTTTTTGCTTTGCCAAATAAAACGAGCACATAACTTCCACTATTGTTAAAAATGTCACGTCATTTCAGTTTTGAGCAATTAAACGGGCAGCCCAAGTCTTCTAGACATATTTCCCGGATGTACTGCTGTGAAAAACAGACAAAAGAGAGTCAATTTAAAACTGTGGGATACTACTACTACTAATAATAATAATAATAATACTACAGTATTATTATAAAACAATCTGTGGATCATGATAATCAGTTACACAATTAACTGATTATTATAAGTCACACAGATGATTGTTTGTCACTATAATGGATAAGTTTTTTTATTTCAGGGTTAGGGTTAGACATTCAGATTGGACTTCGTATGGATTTATATGGTAAAATTCATACCTGCATAATAACAAGTGCAAATAACACAAAGGATAACACATTAAAGTGTAAAACACTTATTTTCAACGTGGTCCTCAGTGACAGCAAGTACAAAAATAAAAGCATATAAACAAAAGACAAAAAGAAAATAACAAACAATAATAAAAGAGTGATAAACTGTAAACATTCATTTGTAATAATACTACTGTTGTTGAGCAAAGATAATTAGACATAGAAAAATATGACAGATTTAGAGGTCATAAGTGTCTAGTTGGCATTAGAGCACCAACATAGCAATTCATAGAATTATAGAATAATCATCATAAGATCAGTTCTGGAATTTACATAATTACTTTTTAAGTATCTCTTGATTACACACTGCTGGTTACACTCAGCTTCACTTTGTTGTGTATATTTTTTTTACACTAGTAGAAATTTAAGAACTCTACACAAAACATCATTTCTAGACATCCTCGTGACTTGTTTTCTGGTGAACGTCGATGTGTTTGAAGCGACTACTAATGCCTGGCCATTAAAACGTCACGATATTATAACGTCATATTTCGGTGCCGCCGGGGTCACTTTGGGTTACTGTTGTGTTTGTTTCGTGCAGGAAAAACCTCTTAAATTTTGCTCCGTTGCGGTTTAAAGGCGAATAAAAATGTCGACTGCGATGAATTTCGGGACGAAGAGTTTTAAACCTCGACCTCCGGACAAAGGAGCTTTTCCTTTGGACCATTTAGGTAAGAAAAGCGCAACAGCGTTTGAATAATTTCTCAAAAACCATCGATTAAATCCTTCATCAGTGATTGTTGTAAAAAATATTTAGTGTATTTTGATCGTAATTTACTGTATTTGAACGTTGTTTCTATACGCTGTTTGTCGGCAGATTCGTCACAAAAAGGAACGCACGAAATCAAACTACATTCACGTTAAAATTAAAATAAAATCCACTTTGACAATGTTTGGTCTCCAAAGTAAAGGTCAAAGCAGGTCAACGTCCACTGGATTCTATGACTTGTGTGACACGTTACCCTGTAACATGATAACATGACTCATGCTTAGTTATCAAACTATTCCTTTTTAGAACCCCATTAGCAAACAATAATTTGCATGATTTTTTTTTTTTACTGAAATTGGAGCAGCTATAACCTTTGACACCTCTACAAACTGAAACTGACCTTTGTCACCTTTTTTTTTTTTTTTTTTTGCTGTTTTTACCCCATAACTCCAGAACTTTCAGTCACAAATTGTCCAAACTGTACCTTTTTGGCATCTTTATGATCATTGTGGTGTAGTTTTCAACATGATTGGAGCATTTTGACCTCTGTGTAATTCTTCATTGACCCCGAGCTGGTTCCAGCTGCTGTAATATATTTTTGTGCAGGTCATGGCACACTGAGGCTCGATTCTAAGTGTTGTTTCGTCACCTTCAAATTCAAATTTATTAATTTATATAGCGCCAATTCATGATGAAATCATCTCAAGGCACTTCACACAACATAAAAAAACAATTAAATTTAAAACACAATAAAAAGACGACCATAAAAGAATACAAGAATAAAAACACATCATAACACTAATGATAAAACAAAGAAAACAAATGAGTCTTTAAACGTGACTTAAAAGTCTCCACAGTATCAGACTGCCGAATGTGTGCCGGGAGATCGTTCCATAGAGCTGGAGCTCGGTAGGAGAAAGCTCTGTGACCGGCAGACTTTTTATTCACCCTGGGAACACACAGAAGTCCTGCACCCTGAGAAGGCAGGGCCCGAGCTGGTACATAGGAGCTTACCAGGTCAGCCAGATAGGGAGGTGCAAGTCCATGAACAATGTTATAAACTAATAACAGTACTTTAAAATCCGATCTTGCAGGAACAGGAAGCCAGTGCAGGGACGCCAAAATGGGTGCAATATGTTCAAACCTTCTGCTTTGTGTCAAAAGTCTGGCAGCAGCATTTTGAACCAGTTGAAGACCCCTAATCCTGGACTGCGGTAAGCCAGAAAATAGAGCATTACAATAGTCCAATCTAGAAGAGACAAATGCATGAATCAAAGCCTCAGCGTCAGCCATAGACAGGATGGGATGAATCTTCGCTATATTTCGCAAATGGAAGAAAGCAGTCCTCGTAATGTCTCTAATGTGGAGATCAAAGGACAACGTAGGATCAAAAATTACTCCAAGGTTCCTCACTTTATCCATATGATGTATAACACACGAACCTAAGGTAAGTGCTAGCTGATCAAATTGATGCCAGTACCTCGCTGGACCAAGAACCATAACTTCAGTCTTATCAGAATTTAAAAGTAGAAAGTTACAAGACATCCAACTTCTTACTGATGCAAGGCAATCTTCCAAAGATTTTATGTGAATGAGATTACCAGCAGCTATTGGCATGTACAATTGAGTGTCATCAGCATAGCAATGAAAGGGAATCCCAAAGCACTGCAGTATATTCCCAAGGGGTGCTACATAAAGGGAAAAAAGCAGGGGGCCTAAAATGGATCCCTGTGGAACCCCAAACGTCATGTCCCTACAATCAGAGGAGGTGCCATTACACAATACACAATAAGAACGACTGGACAGGTATGACGTCAACCATGCAAGAGCAGTTCCAGTAATTCCAAAGTGATTCTCCAGCCTACTGAGTAAAATATGATGATCCACAGTATCAAACGCAACACTAAAATCCAACAGCAGGCCTCATTCAGAGGAAGAACAGCTGTGGGTTTGAGCCAGGTTTCACATAACCCAATCATGTCCAAGTGATGATCCATAATTAGATTGTTGCTCAGCTGGGATTTTGAGGACAGTGATCTGATGTTAAGGAGACCCAAACTGAAGACTTCTGTCGGTTTGACAGACTGACATCTTTGAATAGGCCTGAGTAGCTTAAAATCCACTCCACGTTTTCCATCCAGCGCCCGGAGAGTGTCAGAAACCGCTGTCGTCACATCAGGACTACAAGTCCCAGAAGCTGCAGCGCTCTGATGACGTGGGCGCCAAAAGCCGGTGTGCTCAGCTGACCAAATAACCGGCACAGACGACCCAGTCTGATGGAATACAAACTTTCTCCGGGAGCCTCTGTGGACGCAGCGAGGTCGGCGGAACAAACCAAGCTCTCTGATAGCGAGAATGTCCCGAGGAACATTGTTCAGGCTCCAGAGCTCAGCTGCAGAGTAGCTTAGCATCGCGCTAGCCGAGGGAGTGATGTGCGACGTCATGCAGTGCAAAAAAGGCACTAAACAATCAAAAGTGGTTAAGAATGCACACTGAAGGACCAAGAACCACATCAAGTGCATACCCAAAGATAAAAAAAATACACTCAAGCCACTAAAAACCAAGTTACAAATGAGAAAACTGGAGAAAAACCAGAGGAGCAGCAAATACACAACGCCAGTCTCACACCTCTTAGCCAAAACTGGTCTTTTGTTTGAAGTTTGATTCACACCTTGGTACCGAAAACCTGCTTGGCCCATGGACTGTCTTGCTGTGAGACAACAGTGCTGACCACTAAACTGCTGTGCTGCCCACAACAAAATTAGTCCAATAAAATGAATTTTGCAGTGCGTTTCTGTCCACAATGATCCACACATTACGTGTCCATTCATGTACTGATTTGGTGCGTTGCTGCCTCCAGCAGCACTTTAACAGTTTTCTCTCCGATGGTGCTTCTTGTACCAGCGGGGCAACCTGTCCCACAGTTTAAGAACCGCTGACTTTCAGCAGTAGTATCTGTTATGGCTGTTGATGAAGACTAAATGCTGCTGCTTTTTGTTTCAGGAGAATGCAAAGCATTCAAAGAGAAATTCATGAAATGCCTGAATCACAGCAGGTTTGACAACTCAAAGTGCCGCGTAGAGGCTAAAGACTACCTGGAATGCCGGATGGGCCAGTAAGAAAGCCAACCTGCAAATCTCTCATATTGCTGAGCTGGAAGAAGTTTCTGTTTAATGGCACATTGTCTTAAGAGAGGTTTGATATTTTATGTCTTGTGGTGTTTTCCAGTGAACTGATGGCCAAGGAACCTTTGGAGAAGCTGGGCTTCAAAGATCTACTGGATCCTCCTCAGAGCTGAGCAGAGACTTTAAAGCCCCGAGCCGCTGTTACCAAAAGACAAACATTGGTGGGAATGAGGCGGTAAGGCGGCGACTCCTGCACAGATAACCTGTGTCCCAGTTGGCCGTTCTCAGGGTGCCACGTGAAGCAGATTAAATCTTCCCCCAGTGACTAAATGCCAACACTCTTCACCCCTGACAGTCGGATCACATTCTTCAGAATAAAACTTAGATCACAGCTCTGTTATCCAACATCAAAGGCAGACGGACACTCGGAGGTCGTGGTTTTCACCGTGTGTTTGGAGTCCAGGAATGTGAAAAAAAACTTTTGTTTCATTGGCGCGTCTTCATTTCTTCTGATGTTGGTGCAGTGTGAGATCTGAGCCAACATCTTGCTGCTGAAAGAGTTCTAGTGAAGTGATGATTTGAATGAACGGGACCAGCAGGAATCAACCCTGAGCTTGTATAATCCACTTGAACCCGGATGGGTACAGATCTGTGGATTTAGGACCAACAGAAGAGAGTAAACTGAGCGACCTTATGTCAAAAACTGATTTATGGCCCTGTCAGCCAATCAGAATAGACTGTCACTAAGCCCCGCCCCTAATCCCACCCCTTATGATGTCACATCCAATCAGAATTGACTACGTCACTATGTCCCGCCCCTAAGCCCTCCCCTAGTCCCGCCTCCAAGCCCCGCCCCTGGCTCCTCCCCAAGCTCCGCCCCTAGCACCTCCCCTAACCCCACCCCAAGCTCCACCTCCAAGTCCCGCCTCCAAGCCCTACCTCCCCTCCCACCCGGGTCTAATATTTTAATGTCTTTTTATTTCATGAATTAAAGAATGATTAAAAAATACCTAGATCTTTTTAATGTATTAATTAAAGAATTAACTAATTCTGAAATAATTAAACATAAATCAGTCTAATATTTAATACTCCTTTAATATTTTTTAATTCTTAAATTAAAGCGCGTCCTTTTATGGTTTTTAATTCCTCAATTAAAGAAGGATTAAAAAAATACCCGTATCTTTTACACAATTATGGGAGGTTTTCTTCAATTTACTGATTAAACACGAATATTTTAATACCCCTTTAATATTTTTTAATTCTTAAATTAATGCGTCTCCTTTTCTGTTTTTTAATTCTTAAATTAAAGAAGGGTTAAAAATAACCGTCTCTCGGCTGTAACGGCTGTAAGTCTTTGCAGCAAGACGGTCAAATACCCACGCATAGAGCTCCTCACGGAAACATGACCCCACGGCTGTAATACCTGTTGCAGACGCTAGCTGTGTGCGTGTGTGTGTGTTTCGGAGCTCTGTGTGTGTGTGTGTGTGTGTGTGTGTGTTTCGGAGCTCTGTGTGTGTGTGTGTGTGTGTGTGTGTGTGTGAGACCTGCGCAGCGGGGGTGTCACGCCGGATGGTCTTTTATAACATAGTAGAGAAGCTTGAATCTTTGGTTGAAGCTTGAATGTTTTATTACACCCGATTTCCTGATGACGGGGTCGTTCGCTGGGCTTGTTTGAAGACGGAAAAACAAAGCTTATTCTTAGTCACGATAGATGCAGTTTCTTTTAAGATATTACCCGGTCGATCAGGGACTGCAGGACACCCGCTGATCGGAGATGCCGCCCGAGGTGATGAAGGCGGAAAAAACAAAGTTTCTTCTCCGTCACTCCCGGCAGGGTGGCTGGGTGTCAGGCCAGATGGTATTTTTAGAGCAAAAGGTGCCAGTAAGTGTTTTTCACAAAAACCTCGTTTGAAAAACAATTTACCCTTTTCAACAATATTATAGGAAAGAACACAGGCTGTATAAGGTTTAGAATATGTGCTTTATTACATTCATTAAAGTCACACACAGAGAAAAAAGCAATTGTTCATGTTTATTAAACACAGCATACGTGAAGGAAAACATTAAGAAAAAGTACTTGTTCCAGTTACCTGAAGAAAAAAGCATATGTTCATGTTTATTAAACACAACATACATGAAGGAAAACATTAAGAAAAAAGTATTTGGTCCACTTACATGAAGAAAAAAAGGATATGTTCATGGTTATTAAACACAGCATACGTGAAGGAAAACATTAA
The DNA here is from genome assembly GCF_902500255.1 of Thalassophryne amazonica. Classification (NCBI taxonomy): domain Eukaryota; kingdom Metazoa; phylum Chordata; class Actinopteri; order Batrachoidiformes; family Batrachoididae; genus Thalassophryne; species Thalassophryne amazonica. Next base: position 72,826,708 of record NC_047120.1, read on the forward strand.
GAAAAAAGTATTTGGTCCACTTACATGAAGAAAAGAAAGTATACATTCATGTTTATTAAACACAACATACGTTAAGAAAAAAGGTATTTGTTCCAGTTACCTGAAGAAAAAAGCATATGTTCATGGTTATTAAACACAGCATACGTGAAGGAAAACATTAAGAAAAAAGTATTTGGTCCACTTACATGAAGAAAAGAAAGTATACGTTCATGTTTATTAAATACAACATGCGTTAAGAAAAAAGGTATTTGTTCCAGTTACCTGAAGAAAAAAGCATATGTTCATGTTTATTAAACACAACACATTTACATTTGTTCATGTAAATGGGGAATCTTCTTCACAGACTAAGGTTAATTATGGAGTTCCACAAGGTTCTGTGCTAGGACCAATTTTATTCACTTTATACATGCTTCCCTTAGGCAGTATTATTAGACGGTATTGCTTAAATTTTCATTGTTACGCAGATGATACCCAGCTTTATCTATCCATGAAGCCAGAGGACACACACCAATTAGCTAAACTGCAGGATTGTCTTACAGACATAAAGACATGGATGACCTCTAATTTCCTGCTTTTAAACTCAGATAAAACTGAAGTTATTGTACTTGGCCCCACAAAGCTTAGAAACATGGTGTCTAACCAGATCCTTACTCTGGATGGCATTACCCTGACCTCTAGTAATACTGTGAGAAATCTTGGAGTCATTTTTGATCAGGATATGTCATTCAAAGCGCATATTAAACAAATATGTAGGACTGCTTTTTTGCATTTATGCAATATCTCTAAAATTAGAAAAGTCTTGTCTCAGAGTGATGCTGAAAAACTAATTCATGCATTTATTTCCTCTAGGCTGGACTATTGTAATTCATTATTATCAGGTTGTCCTAAAAGTTCCCTGAAAAGCCTTCAGTTAATTCAAAATGCTGCAGCTAGAGTACTGACAGGGACTAGAAGGAGAGAGCATATCTCACCCATATTGGCCTCTCTTCATTGGCTTCCTGTTAATTCTAGAATAGAATTTAAAATTCTTCTTCTTACTTATAAGGTTTTGAATAATCAGGTCCCATCTTATCTTAGGGACCTCGTAGTACCATATCACCCCAATAGAGCGCTTCGCTCTCAGACTGCAGGCTTACTTGTAGTTCCTAGGGTTTGTAAGAGTAGAATGGGAGGCAGAGCCTTCAGCTTTCAGGCTCCTCTCCTGTGGAACCAGCTCCCAATTCAGATCAGGGAGACAGACACCCTCTCTACTTTTAAGATTAGGCTTAAAACTTTCCTTTTTGCTAAAGCTCATAGTTAGGGCTGGATCAGGTGACCCTGAACCATCCCTTAGTTATGCTGCTATAGACTTAGACTGCTGGGGGGTTCCCATGATGCACTGAGTGTTTCTTTCTCTTTTTGCTCTGTATGCACCACTCTGCATTTAATCATTAGTGATCGATCTCTGCTCCCCTCCACAGCATGTCTTTTTCCTGGTTCTCTCCCTCAGCCCCAACCAGTCCCAGCAGAAGACTGCCCCTCCCTGAGCCTGGTTCTTGTGGAGGTTTCTTCCTGTTAAAAGGGAGTTTTTCCTTCCCACTGTAGCCAAGTGCTTGCTCACAGGGGGTCGTTTTGACCGTTGGGGTTTTTACGTAATTATTGTATGGCCTTGCCTTACAATATAAAGCGCCTTGGGGCAACTGTTTGTTGTGATTTGGCGCTATATAAATAAATAAATAAAATAAAATAAATAAAACATACATGAAGGAAAACATTAAGAAAAAAGTATTTGGTCCACTTACATGAAGAAAAAAAGCATATGTTCATGGTTATTAAACACAAATTTGGTCCACTTACATGAAAAAAAAAGCATATGTCCATGTTTATTAAAGGGTAACCATCAGGCTGTCGCTGTAAATTAGCTGATAGATGATTATTGTGTCTCCAGCTGCGTATAATAAACTCAACTCCCCTATGGCGAGTCTGCTCAAAGTCACTTTTCAAGGCAACAAGTTCGCGTATTTTTTTTGTAAAGTCAACTTATTATATTTTACACATTTTGGGATTCAAACATCAAATCCTTATCTCAACACTTCACGGTAACGTTCACATGCCAGCAGCTTGGATGTTAAGTCCTAAATCTAAACATTTTCTTTGCTCACTTGTATTGCTGCAAGTTCCTGCTTTACCACCTCATTCTGACCAAGAAACATCTGAAGTGGGTCAAAAAAAAAACAAAAACTGAAACTGTTCTTGAAAGCAGCTTTCTCCTGGTTAGTTTTTAATACACCCTGAAGACATCAAGATTCTCTGATCAGATTTCTTGGGAGACTTTCCAAAAGGGAGACATCTATTGTTTTAATATGAAAATCAGCCGTCAGCATTTTATGTCAAGTGTTCCCTGAAAATCACAGATAACTGAATGACGGAGAACTGAAGCAACAACTTTGAAGTTTCAAATAAAACAGGGTTCATCAGCATTTTCTGGTTTATCAGAATCTGAATCAGAACAGCTTTTAATGGCCAAGTATCCACAGAATACATGGAATTTGACTTTGGTTTGAGCCGCACTCTCTCTGTACACTGTAAATGCATCCAAACATACAAACGAATTAAGTTAACCAGACTCAGTTTTCAAGCTGTAGCTTCAAGAAAATTAAGTTGACCTGAATATGATGAATGAACAAAACTATTGAGAATTAAGCTGTCACTTGCTGGATGCTCACAGTAAATACATTACTGTAATTTAATTTTTTCAGTACAGCAAAATAAGTTACTGTAATCTAGATTTTAAGTGTATTTGAGTACTGGACACTCGCAATAATTAAGGTAATCAAATCTGCTTCAAGACAACATAAATTACTCTTGTAAGGGCAGCAAGTTTGCATTTTTGATTATTTTCATTTTAGTAAAGTCAATCTTATTATTTTTTACAGTGTAAGGCATGTAGAAATACCCTAAACAGCGAATAATCCGCAGTAAAAATTGTAACATGTTTTTAAAAACCGCTTGTAATTATGAACAAACTAGTTTAGCTAACAACTGCTACAGAAAGGTGAACATTTATTAAAATTAATCTGAAATACACGAGTTGACCAACATCACGAGGGTAAGAGTTCTAATGTTAAAACTCACTGTTGTTACTCCGCTGTTTTATGATTTGTAAAAGGCTGCACCAGGCACTTGAAAATTGCACATTTCTGACCAATTCTGTCAAAAACATTAACAGCCTGGGAGCCGACACACTGCTGTCAGTGTGACAAGAGGAAAGTGTGTCATGTAGAATCTGTGCATTTGTTCAGAGCGTATAATTATAAATCTCAAGTCGTTTTAACGTGGATAAAGATTTAAATGCGGTTGTTTTGCAGAAGTTCCACTGAAAACACACAGAAGCTGTAATTTTTACAATTCACACGCCGTATCTTTGATAGAAACAGTCGGTGGTCATTTATTGAGAAATCTAACTGGCGGAGGGTTTTACGCTTTAAACGCTTATTTGGTTGTGAAAAGCTCCACAAAAACTTCTACTTTTCGAGCTGATGCTGTTTGCATAAATTTTGGCTGAGTGGGGAAACGTCTGACATTATATAGCCAATATGTTTTTTTTTTCTTACTTTATGGACCTTTAAAAACTTTAGTCATATTACTAAATCATTGTTTTTCTTTTTTCTTACCTCATGAAGGCGACTCTCTCTCCGGCTCCCCGTGTCGTCTAATAACCCTCTGGGCTTCATTTGTCTTCTTCTTCTCGTTAAACCAGAATAAACTTTTTATGCATCACAATTATTCTCTGTCAAAAACATTCATTAATATCAGTCCAAAATATCCTCGAACCTCCGGGCATCTTGCAGGAGCGACGGTCACGTCTCGCCACAAACTGAAAGAAAAGATACGACTTATTAAATATTTAGCCTACACTTTAAAAAAAAAACGTCATGATGTGATTTTTTCTTCTTACCGTGTAACACGAGTCCGTCCCCGCGGCGCCCTGTTGACGGTTCGACAGACCTCCGTCGGTTAGAACACACCAGCTCCGCGTTATTAACCTGTATTTTTAATATAAATGAGATTTCAGAGGGTTTACTATCTCTGCTGCTGTGTCTGGGGGAAAAAACTTGATTAAACAGCGTTAAATAAACTGCTAACAGAATATCCACAAACTGTAACACAGACCAATTAAATATTTACACTTTAAAAAGTTATGAGCTGATTTTCTTACGTCATAAAGGAGAGTCTGTCCCTGGCCTGTCGTGTCGTCTAAATGATCCTCTGGGGTTAATTTGTCAGGCCGAATTCTTCTGCTCCATCAGAATAAACTTTTCTCACCGTGGGGCTCTATATCTAACAAAAAACATCATTTAAAAAATGTTTACCGACGAGGATCTTTTTTTAAAAAAAAAAACAGATGCATTTCTATCAAAAGATTACTTAAATCACTTGCCGTGAAAGACTTTCGCACTCTGAAGAAAAAGAAAACTTCATTCTGAGAGAATGAACGTCTGCTCCGGTCAGCAGCTGGAATGAAGGAAAAACACTGCAGCAGGAGGCGGGACAGAAAACTGGACCAGCCTCCAAAACAAGCTCATTACCCACAGGTATCAGGTTTTATGGTGGACCCAAAAAACACACGTAATCATCGATCAGGGGATTTAACCTGACACCTCGGACCGAGGGACACAGCAGGACCTCATAAAAATATTGCTTCAAACGGGATCTGTGACGCTGGTCCGGTTTGTCAAAAGAGGTGCGACCTTTTGCGCTAAACACCCCAAATACACACACACAGACACACACTTTTAAGAGCAAATATCCCCAGACCCGCGCGTGTAGTGGTCCCATATTATGAACAAAAGTGGATGGATAGCAAAGTCATGACGGATAATACAGAAATAGTGGACCTTTTAATAGTTGCACTAAAAGAATAAAACGCTACTCACAGGAGAATTAGTTTTCCCAGCTTCAGCCTGTCTTATTCCAGACATGTCAGAAACCACATGAACAAAACATCTACATATCTTTAACACCAAAGAGATTTAAATATATCCGTACATACATATGTACATACTCATATTTTTTCCCATTTCTATTTCCATGTTTCCTTTTTGTGAATATTTACAAATAAAATAAATAAAGGTCACTGCGTGTATTAAATATATATCAGCGCCACCGGGGCGTCATACCAAGATGTGCTGTCTTTATACACCGAAAATACTATCGCAAACAATGATTTGGTTTCTGATTTTGTGAAAAGATATCGTAATTGCCTTAAGAAAAGGGGCAATACCTCCTGTATCCAGCTACCAGGACCTTCGCACACTTTTAAATGTTGTGACAGCTTGTGTTAACCTTTGATCCTCAATTTTTTTTTATGTTTTTTCACGTGAAAATGTAACCCCCGTCTTAGGACAACCTCCCGATCATACCTTTTAAAGTTTTATCACGTTTGCACACTTTTAAACATTGTTATTAAGTACAGAAAGAAGTGTTAATCTTTGATCCTAAATTTTTTAAATGTTTTTTTTTTTTTTTCACCTGAAAACGGGTTGGATGTGTGAGAGCGGTCTCCCGATCATACCTTTTAAAGTTTTATCGCGTTTGGATAATTTAAAATGTCTTTATTAAGCACAGAAAGAAGCATTGACCTTTGACCTTGAATTTTTTAAATGCTTCGGGTGTGTTGAGAACACTCTCCCGATCATACCTTTAAAGTTTTACTGCGTTTGCACGCGTTTAGAAATTGTCACGGCTTGTGTTAATCTTTGATCCTAAAATTTTTTAATGTTTTTTTTCGCCTGAAAACGGACAGGATGTGTTGAGAGCGGTCTCCCGATCATACCTTTTAAAGTTTTATCGCGTTTGGATAATTTAAAATGTCTTTATTAAGCACAGAAAGAAGCATTGACCTTTGACCTTGAATTTTTTAAATGCTTCGGGTGTGTTGAGAACACTCTCCCGATCATACCTTTAAAGTTTTACTGCGTTTGCACGCGTTTAGAAATTGTCACGGCTTGTGTTAATCTTTGATCCTAAAATTTTTTAATGTTTTTTTTCGCCTGAAAACGGACAGGATGTGTTGAGAGCGGCCTCCCGATCATACCTTTAAAATTTTATCACGTATGCACGCGTTTAAAAATTGTCCCTCACATAAAACATGTTCAAGCTAAAATATCTAAAAATATTTCTAGTATCCTCAACAAAGCAAAAATATTTATTGAATTACAAAGCTCTACATATTTTATATCATTCACTTGTTTCACCATATCTGAATTACTGCGTGGACGTTTGAGGCAACATTTACAAATCCTCACTTCGACCATTACCTTTATGATACCTTGTCAGTATTCATGACAGCCAATTAAGCAGTGTCTTTACTATAACCTTGATTAGCAATTTTAATGTGTATTCTTTATTCTATACAACATATAGCCTATTGAAATGATGTAGTTAACTAAGGTGCAGCAATACAAATTCTATGGAAAAGAAGAGACTTACATGATTAATTATAACATTTATTAAAATAAGGGATTACTTTCATCAATCAGCAACTCCGTCACTACATAAACAGAAAGTTCACCCCTTAAAAGTCAAAATTCAGCCAAAAGAGGGGCACCTATTCTCATTTTGAGCTTCTCACAAACCTTCATGTGCTGCGTCTCCTGGAACTCACCGTGGAAGAATATGAAGAGCTATTGTGGAATACTTTCGAGCAAAACTGCCGACAAAGATGTTCAGATGGTTCTCGCGGGATGCTAAGGTGACACTCCATGTGGTCCGGCTGCTGATGGTCTATTTCAGAGAGCCCACGGATGGGCTTGTCCTTCTTGCAGACGTAAGTTTGTTCCTCTTCTTTCTTAAATTTTTATTGCATTGAATAATATTCTCACAGCATGTATATATTTTCTGTACCCTATAGTCATCTTCCATAGGCTGACATCGAGAAGACCCTCACCCTGCCCATGATCTAATAACACTGCTTGGTATTTGGTGAATTCGCACATTCGCATCAGATGAGCCGAAGTTATAGTCATCCCAGCAAAGCATGAATGTTAACCCGATTAGAGATATTTTCAAGATGCTTTCTGAAATAACTCCAATTTCATATTTCAGATGGGACAGAGCGTGTAACTGTGACGCTGTAATTTCAGTGTACTACAGTACCAAGAGGAGGCTGCCAGCACACTTGAATTCATTCAAAAGTAAGCCTCTTCTTCTCCAATTGACCTATTCACAGCAGTCATTTTGACATTAAATTGTATGGTCAACTCTATCGTGGTGCTGTAATGACATAAATTGTAATGAAATTAACAATAGAAGGTTCACTTCTTCTATAAACAACAACCCTCTTCTGGAGTGACAAGATTAGGAATGAACATATCAGAGGGACGGCTCAGGTGGGACGGTTTGGAGACAGAGTCAGAGAGGCGAGATTGTGATGGTTTGGACGTGCAGAGGAGGGACCCATAGGGAGAAGGATGCTGAGGATGGAGCCACCAGGCAGGAGGAAACGAGGGAGGGCAGAGAGGAGGTTCATGGATGTGCTGAGGGAGGACATGCGGGTGGTTGGTGTGACAGAGGACAGGGTGAGAAGGAGACGATTGATCTGCTGTGGCGACCCCTAACGGGAACGGCTGAAAGACAAAGAAGATGCTGAAGATCCTGTCCAAATTACTAGTGATTGTTTATCAACAATCCTGTATGTCCATATGTTTGGAATGCACCAATAGCCATCTCATCAATGTATCTGGTTAAACATAGTTCTGATTTTATTACCCAGCCGTGCTCTATATTGGAGATTTTATTTATGTCCAACCTCTGATCTCGGACTACCGTTTTTCAGGTGATACATTGGGATCAATCCTGAAAGGGTGACAAAGACCTGCCGCGGCATGACCACTTCCAAAAGGACGGGTAGACTTGTTCAAAAAAAGTCGGCCACGGTGAATCCCCAGGTAGCCAGACTGCTCAAGAACCTGATGGATCTTGAGTGGAATTTCATATAGGTGACTAGGAACGCTCTACTCCCGCTCGTCTTGTCAGCAGTGTTTAAATTTTGACTTTTAAGGGGTGAACTTTCTGTTTATGTAGTGACGGAGTTGCTGATTGATGAAAGTAAGCCCTTATTTTAATAAATGTTATAATTAATCATGTAAGTCTCTTCTTTTCCATAGAATTTGTATTGCTGCACCTTAGTTAACTACATCATTTCAATAGGCTATATGTTGTATAGAATAAAGAATACACATTAAAATTGCTAATCAAGGTTATAGTAAAGACACTGCTTAATTGGCTGTCATAATACTTTAGGAGCAAAGATTAACACGAGCCGTGACAATTTTTAAACGCGTGTAAACGCGGTAAAACTTTAAAGGTATGATCGGGAGAGCGTTCTCAACACACCTGAAGCATTTTTTCACAAAAAACGCACATAACAAATTCAAGGTCAAAGGTCAACCGCGATAAAACTTTAAAGGTATGATTGGGAGGCCGCTCTCACACATCCAACCCGTTTTCAGGTGAAAAAAAAAACATGAAAAAAAATTTAGGATCAAAGATTAACACTTCTTTCTGTACTTAATAACAATGTTTTAAAGCGTGCAAACGTGATAAAACTTTAAAAGGTATGATCGGGAGGTTGTCCTAAGACGGGGGTTACATTTTCACGTGAAAAAACATAAAAAAAAAAATTTAGGATCAAAGGTTAACACAAGCTGTCACAACATTTAAAAGTGTGCGAAGGTCCTGGTAGCTGGATACAGGAGGTATTGCCCCTTTTCTTAAGGCAATTACGATATCTTTTCACAAAATCAGAAACCAAATCATCGTTTGTGATAGTACTTTCGGTGTATAAAGACAGCACATCTTGGTATGACGCCCCGGTGGCGCTGATATATATTTAATACACGCAGTGACCTTTATTTATTTTATTTGTAAATATTCACAAAAAGGAAACATGGAAATAGAAATGGGAAAAAATATGAGTATGTACATATGTATGTACGGATATATTTAAATCTCTTTGGTGTTAAAGATATGTAGATGTTTTGTTCATGTGGTTTCTGACATGTCTGGAATAAGACAGGCTGAATGTTGTGTGGGCCGCCAGAAAAGGAGGTACTGCTGGCCCACCACCAGAGGGCGCCCTGCCTGAAGTGCGGGCTTCAGGCATGAGAGGGCGCTGCCGCCACGGACACAGCCGGGGGTGACAGCTGTCACTCATTATCTCATGACAGCTGTCACCCATCTACACTTCATCGTACTACTGCATAAAACCCGGACGTCATCTCCACCACATTGCCGAGATATCATCTACCTGTGAAGGTAATATTCTCTGCTGTATCTGAACTTAACACTGACTTTATAGTCTGAACTTCTTTGCAGCTGTTTTCCTGTAAGTGTTTCCTTATCTGTGGGATTGGCGTTTTGGTGTGATCAGCGACGACTTCGCTTCACACCCAAACCAGATAAGTGGTTAACAGGAGCTGCACTAGTGTGTGATTAGAGGTGGAGGTGACTTTCCACCTTCTGTTTTTGTTACTGGGTGTGCACACACCCACATCTCACTGTTAGTGCTGCTCGCCAGCAGTACCAGATCCGACAGTCGGGGACGGTGATCACCTGGGAATTCGGGACTTGGCGGCTCCAGTATTCACCAGGTTCGGTGGCGGCGGAAATCGTGTGGTTCCGGCTCTTCTCAGGACAGACGTCTTCTATCCTCGAGCCTGCCCACACATCACCTTTGTGTATTGACTGCTATCAGATTCTGAGATTGTCTGTGTAATCGTTGCACATTCACAACATTAAATTGTTACCTTTTGGCTCAGCTATTGACCGTTCATTTCCGCCCTCTGTTGTGTGTCCGTGTCACTACACTTTCCCAACACAAGCTGGGAAAACTAATTCTCCTGTGAGTAGCGTTTTATTCTTTTAGTGCAACTATTAAAAGGTCCACTATTTCTGTATTATCCGTCATGACTTTGCTATCCATCCACTTTTGTTCATAATATGGGACCACTACACGCGCGGGTCTGGGGATATTTGCTCTTAAAAGTGTGTGTCTGTGTGTGTGTATTTGGGGTGTTTAGCGCAAAAGGTCGCACCTCTTTTGACAAACCGGACCAGCGTCACAGATCCCGTTTGAAGCAATATTTTTCTGAGGTCCTGCTGTGTCCCTCGGTCCGAGGTGTCAGGCTAAATCCCCTGATCGATGATTACGTGTGTTTTTTGGGTCCACCATAAAACCTGATACCTGTGGGTAATGAGCTTGTTTTGGAGGCTGGTCCAGTTTTCTGTCCCGCCTCCTGCTGCAGTGTTTTTCCTTCATTCCAGCCGCTGACCAGAGCAGACGTTCATTCTCTCGGAATGAAGTTTTCTTTTTCTTCAGAGTGCGAAAGTCTTTCACGGCAAGTGATTTAAGTAATCTTTTGATAGAAATGCATCTTTTTTTTTAAAAAAGATCCTCGGCGGTAAAAACATTTTTTAAATGATGTTTTTTTGTTAGATATAGAGCCCCACGGTGAGAAAAGTTTATTCTGATGGAGCAGAAGAATTCGGCCTGACAAATTAACCCCAGAGGATCATTTAGAGACACGACGCACCAGGGACAGACTCTCCTTTATGACGTAAGAAAATCAGCTCATAACTTTTTAAAGTGTAAATATTTCATTAATAAGTATGGTCTGTGTTACAGTTTGTGGATATTCTGTTAGCAGTTTATTTAACGCTGTTTAATCACGTTTTTTCCCCCAGACACAGCAGCAGAGATAGTAAACCCTCTGAAATCTCATTTATATTAAAAATACAGGTTAATAACGCGGAGCTGGTATGTTCTAACCGACGGAGGTCTGTCGAACCGTCAACAGGGCGCCGCGGGGACGGACTCGTGTTACACGGTAAGAAGAAAAAAATCACATCATGACGTTTTTTTTTTAAAGTGTAGGCTAAATATTTAATAAGTCGCATCTTTTCTTTCAGTTTGTGGCGAGACGTGACCGTCGCTCCTGCAAGATGCCCGGAGGTTCGAGGATATTTTGGACTGATATTAATGAATGTTTTTGAGAGAGAATAATTGCGATGCATAAAAAGTTTATTCTGGTTTAACGAGAAGAAGAAGACAAATGAAGCCCAGAGGGTTATTAGACGACACGGGGAGCCGGAGAGAGAGTCGCCTTCATGAGGTAAGAAAAAAGAAAAACAGTGATTTAGTAATATGACTAAAGTTTTTAAAGGGCCATAAAGTAAGAAAAAAAACATATTGGCTATATAATGTCAGACGTTTCCCCACTCAGCCAAAAATTTATGCAAACAGCCAGCATCAGCTCGAAAAGTAGAAGTTTTTGTGGAGCTTTTCACAACCAAATAAGCGTTTAAAGCGTAAAACCCTCCGCCAGTTAGATTTCTCAATAAATGACCACCGACTGTTTCTATCAAAGATACGGCGTGTGAATTGTAAAAATTACAGCTTCTGTGTGTTTTCAGTGGAACTTCTGCAAAACAACCGCATTTAAATCTTTATCCACGTTAAACCGACTTGAGATTTATAATTATACGCTCTGAACAAATGCACAGATTCTACATGACACACTTTCCTCTTGTCACACTGACAGCAGTGTGTCGGCTCACAGGCTGTTAATGTTTTTGACAGAATTGGTCGGAAATGTGCAATTTTCAAGAGCCTGGTGCAGCTTTTTACAAATCATAAAACAGCGGAGTAACAACAGTGAGTTTTAACATTAGAACTCTTACCCTCCTGATGTTGGTCAACTCGTGTATTTCAGATTCATTTTAATAAATGTTCACCTTTCTGTAGCAGTTGTTAGCTAAACTAGTTTGTTCATAATTACAAGCGGTTTTTAAAAACATGTTGTACAATTTTTACTGCGGATTATTCGCTGTTTAGGGTATTTCTACATGCCATACACTGTAAAAAATAATAAGTTGACTTTACTAAAAATGAAAATAATCAAAAAATGCAAACTTGCTGCCTTACAAAGTAATTTATGTTGTCTTGAAGCAGATTTGATTACCTTAATTATTGCGAGTGTCCAGTACTCAAATACACTTAAAATCTAGATTACAGTAACTTATTTTGCTGTACTGAAAAAATTAAATTACAGTAATGTATTTACTGTGAGCATCCAGCAAGTGACGGCTTAATTCTCAATAGTTTTGTTCATTCATCATATTCAGGTCAACTTAATTTTCTTGAAGCTACAGCTTAAACTGAGTCTGGTTAACTTAATTTGTTTGTATGTTTGGATGCATTTACAGTGTACAGAGAGAGTGCGGCTCAAACCAAAGTCAAATTCCATGTATTCTGTGGATACTTGGCCATTAAAAGCTATTCTGATAAACCAGAAAATGCTGATGAACCCTGTTTTATTTGAAACTTCAAAGTTGTTGCTTCAGTTCTCCGTCATTCAGTTATCTGTGATTTTCAGGGAACACTTGACATAAAATGCTGACTGCTGATTTTCATATTAAAACAATAGATGTCTCCCTTTTGGAAAGTCTCCCAAGAAATCTGATCAGAGAATCTTGATGTCTTCAGGGTGTATTAAAAACTAACCAGGAGAAAGCTGCTTTCAAGAACAGTTTCAGTTATTTTTTGACCCACTTCAGATGTTTCTTGGTCAGAATGAGGTGGTAAAGCAGGAACTTGCAGCAATACAAGTGAGCAAAGAAAATGTTTAGATTTAGGACTTAACATCCAAGCTGCTGGCATGTGAACGTTACCGTGAAGTGTTGAGATAAGGATTTGATGTTTGAATCCCAAAATGTGTAAAATATAATAAGTTGACTTTACAAAAAAAATACGCGAACTTGTTGCCTTGAAAAGTGACTTTGAGCAGACTCGCCATAGGGGAGTTGAGTTTATTATACGCAGCTGGAGACACAATAATCATCTATCAGCTAATTTACCGCAACAGCCTGATGGTTACCCTTTAATAAACATGGACGTATGCTTTTTTTTCTTCATGTAAGTGGACCAAATTTGTTTAATAACCATGAACATATGCTTTTTTCTTCAGGTAACTGGAACAAGTACTTTTTCTTAATGTTTTCCTTCACGTATGCTGTTTAATAAACATGAACAATTGCTTTTTTCTCTGTGTGTGACTTTAATGAATGTAATAAAGCACATATTCTAAACCTTATACAGCCTGTGTTCTTTCCTATAATATTGTTGAAAAGGGTAAATTGTTTTTCAAATGAGGTTTTTGTGAAAAACACTTACTGGCACCTTTTGCTCTAAAAATACCATCTGGCCTGACACCCAGCCACCCTGCCGGGAGTGACGGAGAAGAAACTTTGTTTTTTCCGCCTTCATCACCTCGGGCGGCATCTCCGATCAGCGGGTGTCCTGCAGTCCCTGATCGACCGGGTAATATCTTAAAAGAAACTGCATCTATCGTGACTAAGAATAAGCTTTGTTTTTCCGTCTTCAAACAAGCCCAGCGAACGACCCCGTCATAAGGAAATCGGGTGTAATAAAACATTCAAGCTTCTCTACTATGTTATAAAAGACCAGCCGGCGTGACACCCCTGCTGCGCAGGACACACACACACAGAGAGCAGCAGTGAGGCAGGTGAAGCAAAGGCAACATGTTAATAGATGCAAGAAGCAGCTCTGGTTTCCTGAAAAAATTTGGATGAATACACTTGAATGAACTTTGCTTCAAAGCTGCACTCCACAGCTCTGCTGCCATCAGAACGTTTCAGGTTTAAGTCAAATGAGACACAAGAATCTGTTAACGTGAATGAGGCTGTTTGTCAATTGTTTAAAGACTCTTAAGAGATGTTCAGTCAGATTGAGGTCTGGGCTCTGGCTGGACCACTCAAGGACATTCACAGAGTTGTCCTGAAGACACTCCTTTGATATCTTGGCTGTGTGTTTAGGGTAATTGTCCTGCTGAAAGATGAACTGTCGCCCCAGTCTCAGGTCAAGAGCGCTCTGGAGCAGGTTTTCATCCAGGATGTCTCTGTACATTGCTGCATTCATCTTTCCCTCAATCCTGACTAGTCTCCCAGTTCTTGCTGCTGAAAAACATCCCCACTTGTTTTTGGGGTGTTGATGCTGCCACCACCATGCTTCACTGTAGGGATGGTGCCTGGTTTCCTCCAAACACGATGTCAAAGAGTTCAATCTTTGCCTCATCCGACCAGAGAATTTTGTTTCTCCTGGTCTGAGAGTCCTTCAGGGGCCTTTTTTCAAACTCCAGGTGAGCTGCCATGTGTCTTTTACTAAGGAGTGGCTTCTGTCTGGCCACTCTGCCATACAGGCCTGATTGGTGGTTTGCTGCAGAGATGGTTGTCCTTCTGGAAGGTTCTCCTCTCTCCACAGAGGAATGCTGGAGCTCTGACAGAATGACTATCGAGTTCTTGGTCACCTCCCCGACTAAGGTCCTTCTCCCCCGATCACTCAGTTTAGACGGGCGTCCAGCTCTACGAAGAGTCCTGGTGGATCTGAACTTCTTCCATTTACAGATGATGGTCACTGTGCTCCTGGAACCTTCAAAGCAGCAGAAATGTTTCTGTACCCTTCCCCAGATTTGTGCCTCCAGACAATCCTGTCTCAGAGGTCTACAGACTATTCCTTTGACTTTATGCTTAGTTTGTTCTCTGACTGTCAACTGTGGGACCTTATATGCAGACAGGTGTGTGTCTTTCCAAATCATGTCCAATCAACTGAATTTACCCCAGGTGGACTCCAGTTAAACTGTAGAAACATCTCCAGGATGATCAGTGGAAACAGGAGACACCTGAGCTGAATTTTGATATATATATATATATATATATATATATATATATATATATATATGAGGTCTATTAGAAAAGTAGCCGACCTTATTTTTTTCAAAAACCGTATGGATTTGAATCACGTGTGATTGCGTCAGACAAGCTTGAACCCTCGTGCGCATGCGTGAGTTTTTCCACGCCTGTCAGTTGCGTCATTCGCCTGTGAGCAGGCTTTGAGTGAGGAGTGGTCCAGCCTCCTCAGCGGATTTTCGTTGTCAGGAAATGGCTGAATGATTTGGGCTTTTTTCCATCAGAATTTTTTTGGAAACTGTTAGAGACTGGCAGGTGGAAACCATTCGAAAAATTTATCTGGCTTTCGGTGAAAATTTTACGGGCTTCACAGAGAATGAGGACTTTAAGGACGCTCGGCGCGCCGCGCTCCGTGCCGCCATTGAGAGCCACAAACCACCGGATCATTTCTAAACGGATGGCTCTGTGGAGCCAGGAACATCGTGTGCACTTTCTCTGCTTATCACAAGAGCTGGACATCAACCATTTTCCAGCAGATTTAACTTTTTACAAGAGATTTTGTCATGGAAAGCCGAGCAGAGGCTTCCTGCATCACGATGGATTCACTCCTGGAGCGAGACAAAGGAACACCTCCGTTTTGGTCTCACAGGACAGCTTTGAGATGGCATTCAGACAGTTGTCGGTGGTTTTTCCATCGAGTGATTATCCGAGAAATTGTGGATGTCAGAACATGTCCCATGAGGCTTCATCACGGTGTTGTTTTGCGCCATGCGGCACCGCCGCGACGCGCGGAATTCCTCCGCACGTCTGTCTCAGTGTGCCGAAAAATTGCTGATGTCCACGTCTTTTCACAATTCCTGTGCTAGTCAGACGACGTCCTGTATAAAACACGGCGTCCAGTTTGGTAATGAACGGCACATTCCACTGTTACAGGAGTTTTTGTCATGGAAAGAGGAGCGGAGGCTTTGCATGTCGCGGCAGTGCCGCATGGCGCACAGCAACGCTGTGATGAAGCCTCACGGGACATGTTCTGGCATGTCCAGGCAAATCCACAAATCCTCTCGGCTTTCCATGACAAAAACTTGTTAAAAGTGAAATCTGCCGGAAAATGTCCAGCTCTTGTGATAACCAGAGAAAGTGCACACGACGGTCCGGCTCCACAGAGCCATCCGTTTAGAAATGATCCGGTGGTTTGTGGCTCTCGATGGCAGCATGGAGCGCGGTACGGAGCGCGGTACGGAGCGCGGTGCACCGAGCGTCCTTAAAGCTGTAGTAAGAGTCCTTATTCTCTGTGAAGCCCGTAAAATTTTCACCGAAAGCCAGATAAATTTTTCGAATAGTTTCCAGCTGCCAGTCTCTAACAGTTTCTGAAAAAATTCTGATGGAAAAAAAGCCCAAATCATTCCGCCATTTCCTGACAATGAAAATCCGCTGAGGGGGTGGACCACTCCTCACTCAAAGCCTGCTCACAGGCGAATGACGCAACCGACAGGAGTGGAAAAACTCACGCATGCGCATGAGGGTTCAAGCTTGTCTGACGCAATCACGTGATTCAAATCCATATGGTTTTTGAAAAAAATAATAAGGTCGGATACTTTTCTAATAGACCTCGTATATATATATATATGTTAGAAAAGTATCGTACCTTTTTATTTTTTTCACAAACTATATGGATTTGATTCATATGTTTTTACGTCAGCCAAGCTTGAACCTTCGTGCGCATGCGTGAGTTTTTCCACGCCTGTCAGTTGCGTCATTCGCCTGTGGGCAGGCTTTGAGTGAGCACTGGTCCACCCCTCTCGTCGTCGTTTCATTGTGAGGAAATGGCGGAATGATTTGGGCTTTTTTTCCATCAGAATTTTTTCAGAAACTGTTAGAGACAGGCAGCTGGAAACCATTCGAAAAATTTATCTGGCTTTCGGTGAAAATTTTACGTGCTTCACAGAGAATAAGGACTCTTACTACAGCTTTAAGGACGGCCCACAATGGCGCACGGCGCGCCGCGGTCCGAGCCGCCATCGAGAGGGAGAAACCACCAGATCATTTCTAAACGGATGGCTGTGTGGAGCCGGGATCGTCGTGTGCAATTTCTCTGGTTATCACAAGAGCTGGATATCAGTCATTTCCCGGCAGATTTCACTTTTAACAAGAGATTTTGTCATGGAAAGCCACGCGGAGGCTTTGTGCTTCACGACCGATTCGCTGATGAAGCGAGACAAAGGAACACCTCTGTTTTGGAGTGTTAGATGACAAGTTGGGACATGCCTATCTCGGCTTTCAGTGCTTACCAGTCAAGTGAGTATAAGAGAAATTGTGGAGAGCTCTCTCTCTCTCTCTCTCTCTCTCTCTATATATATATATATATATATACGAGGTCTGTCCATAAAGTATAGGTCCTTTTTATTTTTTTCAAAAACTATATGGATTTCATTCATATGTTTTTACGTCAGACATGCCTGAACCCTCGTGCGCATGCGTGAGTTTTTCCACGCCTGTCGGTGACGTCATTCGCCTGTGAGCACTCCTTGTGGGAGGAGTCGTCCAGCCCCTCGTCGGAATTCCTTTGTCTGAGAAGTTGCTGAGAGACTGGCGCTTTGTTTGATCAAACTTTTTTCTAAACCTGTGAGACACATCGAAGTGGACACGGTTCGAAAAATTAAGCTGGTTTTCAGTGAAAATTTTAACGGCTGATGAGAGATTTTGAGGTGATACTGTCGCTTTAAGGACTTCCCACGGTGCGAGACGTCGCGCAGCGCTCTCAGGCGCCATCATCAGCCTGTTTCAAGCTGAAAACCTCCACATTTCAGGCTCTATTGATCCAGGACGTCATGAGAGAACAGAGACGTTTCAGAAGAAGTCGGTTTCAGCATTTTATCCGGATATTCCAGGAAAAACACCTCCGTGTTGATAACCATTTGTAAAATCCAGATGGGTTTTGATGGCTTTCAGTGGAGTGAGTATATGAGAAATTGTTTAACAGCTGGACATGTTCCAACTTGTCCTTAAGGCTTCCAACAGAGGTGTTTTTCCTGTGGTGGAGCGTCGCGGCGGCTGCGAGCCGACGCTGCAATCCGCCCGCACGTCTTTCATTAAAAAAATCTCCTTTAACAGTGGAATATCCGGATAAAATGCTGAAACCGACTTCTTCTGAAACTTCTCTGTTCTCTCACGACGTCCTGGATCAATAGAGCCTGAAATGTGGAGGTTTTCAGCTTGAAACAGGCTGATGATGGCGCCTGAGAGCGCTGCGCGACGTCTCGCACCGTGGGAAGTCCTTAAAGCGACAGTATCACCTCAAAATCTCTCATCAGACGTTAAAAATTTTCACTGAAAACCAGCTTAATTTCTCGAACCGTGTCCACTTCGATGTGTCTCACAGGTTTAGAAAAAATTTTGATCAAACAAAGCGCCAGTCTCTCAGCAACTTCTCAGACAAAGGAATTCCGACGAGGGGCTGGACGACTCCTCCCACAAGGAGTGCTCACAGGCGAATGACGTCACCGACAGGCGTGGAAAAACTCACGGATGCGCACAGGGGGTTCAGGCATGTCTGATGTTAAAACATATGAATGAAATCCATATAGTTTTTGAAAAAAGGACCTATACTTTATGGACAGACCTCGTGTATATATATATATATATATATATATGTGTGTGTATATGTATAGAAATACAGATATATATGTGTATGTATGTGTATGTGTATGGACACAAGGATGTCCATAAGTGCACGTGGCACCAGGACACCCTGAGCCGGAGGTCGATGATCGACTCTGTAGTTGTATCATCTGACCTTCAGCCACGTGTCTCGGACACGCGAGTGAAGAGAGGTGTAGAGCTGTCGACGGATCACCACCTGCTGGTGAGTTGGATCCGCTGGGAGTGGAGTAAGCCGGTCAGACCTGGCAGGCTCAAACGTATAGTGAGGGTCTGCTGGGAATGACTGGCGGAACCCTCTGTCAGAGAGGTCTTCAATTCCCACCTCCAGGAGAGCTTCTCTCAGATCCCGGGGGAGGTTGGAGACATGTTCTCCACCTCCATTGTTGATGCGGCTGCTCGTAGCTGTGGTCACAAGGTCTCTAGTGCCTGTCGCGGCGGCAATCCCCAAACCCGGTGGTGGACGCCGGAATTAAGGGATGCCGTCAAGCTGAAGAAGGAGTCCTACTTATCTTTGTTGGTAGGTGGGACCCCGGAGGCAGCTGACAGGTACCGGCAGGCCAAGCGTGCCGCAGCCCGTGCGGTCGCAGAGGCAAAAACTCGGGTCTGGGAGGAGTTCGGGGAGGCCATGGAGGAGGACTATCGGTTGGCCTCGAAGAGATTCTGGCAAACCGTCCAGCGCCTCAGGAGGTGGAAGCAGCTCTCCACCAGCAGTGTTTACGGTGCGGGTGGGGAGCTGTTGACCCTGACTGGAGATGTTGTCGGTCCCATCATCACGTCTTCTGAAGAGGAAGCAGAGACTGGG